>NC_056747.1:1050029959-1050149959 GCF_019279795.1 Protopterus annectens
AATTAGTATTGTTTCAGTCTTTGATGTTAGCCAGAAGTGCTCCTCGCAGCACCCAATGTACCCAGTAATGACGCCTTCTGGATTTCATAAAGAGTTACATGTATCTGTAACATATCTAAGTATGATTGTAACTTCTTTTTTATAAGACCCATTGCTCCTACTACTACTGAAACTCTGGGTATCCTTCTTCCACATTGCCCTTGTTTCTGCCTGCAAGTTCTCATATTTTTTTGACTTTGTGTAGCAATTTCAATGACCAATGCTACTTTTGTCTTCTTTTCATGGATTACTATATCTGGTTTTCTCACATATATTTTTTGAACTGTTGGTAAAGGGTGATCCCATGTAATATAAACATCATTTTCTATAAGGCTTTGTGGCTCATGTTTTCAGTGTTTTCACTCACTTTAGAACCATAATGTTTGCACAACCCCAGTGCAACAGTCTTGTTGCATTAATATGTCTTTCAGTATACAGTCTTTCTGCCATTAGTATATCACAACCAGCAACAAGATGTGCAACCGTTTCCAATTCTGTTTTACAAAACCTACATCTGTCTGTTTCTCCCACATGTTCAATGGACTTTGTAAACCAATGCGTACATAGTCCATTGTCTTGGGCCGCCAATATTAACCTTTCGTCTTTTGGTTTAAATTGACCTGTTCTTAACACTACATCTGATCCTGATCAACATGAGGTTATTCCAAGAGTTTTCTATACTTCAAACTATATTTATGTACTTTCTACATTTCTTGCCTCATCTGATCCTTCACCTTATATGTTTATTTTGTTTCTTGGCACATTCATCTGCTGCCTGATTTTTATCTATTTCTGGATTGATTTCCATTCCTGTTTGACACCAATATGCTTCTGCAAAACTAAGCAGAAAAGTCATCTTAGGTTTATTCTCCTCATGTTCCCAAACTTTCACAACATTTGGGTCTTGTAAGGCCAACAGATATGTATGCAGTCCTATGATTGCAGACCTATACATGTAATCAGTTTTGAGGTGGCCCATACCTCTTTCAGAACGGGGAATATATAATCTTGGTATGCAAATGATTTTTATAAATCATTTGATGAGCATAAAGCATCCTTCTTGTTTTCCTGTCCAACCTATCCAACACCTTTTGTGGCCAATCAATCACTTCAAAAACTATAAGTTAGGACAGGAAGGGAAAATTAGTTTATAGCTTGGACTTTGTTCCTAGATTCAACACTATTTTCAGTATTAATTTAAGTCTTCTAAAATATTCCTTACTAAATTTTATTCGCATTTGTTCATGTTTTACTGTTGATCATTCATCAATTCCCAAATACTTATACACTCCCTCTTGCTCAAGTTCTTTTATATCACATTCCTGTCCCAAACCGATGTTTTCTTGGTGCTGTAGCTTTCCTACTTTAAAGGTTACTTTTGCACATTTATCAAGAGCATGCATCCAGTATGTTCTGTTTATTGTGGTACCAAGGTTTGGGTCCATAGAGCGTGTAGCTCAGAGGTATTGGGATTTCTTTAATCGGAGCATGCCCAACAGCTCTGGGTTTGACATATCTTTTTATGTTAGGCAAAGATCGCCTTTGAGTAGGTGATATGCAATGGAGTAATACTGGAATTTTTTGAGATGGTCTATGTAGGGCATCTGTTTGAGGCCAGTAATCCTCTTTGTGAGATATTTCTGCGGCCTTTCTAGTTGTTGTAGATGTCTTGTGAGGTACGTACCAAAAGGGGCATTGTACTCTATAATGGGTCTAATGAGTGACGAGTAGAGGGGAACAATGATGGATGAGAAACCTTTTGTGATGAGGTGTGCCACGTAGAAGGATTTCCTGACTACTGTGGCAATGTGAATATCAAAGGAGAGACTACTGTCCACCTGTGTCCCAAGGTCTCTTAACACACTTTCGGTGTTAAGTAGACTACCGCCTACGTGGTAGTTCATGGGTACAGAGTTTTTACCAAATGCACTTTTTGGCATTGAGCTTGAGGCCATGGCTTTGACACCAGGTATCTGTCTCAGTGAGGCCCTTTTGTAGGATGTCCACATTGTTAGGAGGTTCAATTATGGCTCCTAGTTTGCAGTCATCTACGAACTTCATTAACCAAAGACCTTCTGTGTTAGCCTGTACTTCTGAGAAGTAGATACCAAACAGGAGAGGACCCAGGACTGAACCCTGTGGTACTCCACTTGTCACTGGTCTGAAGTCAGATTTTGAGTCTGCTACTTTCACAGTGTGGGTTCTGTCAGTGAGCTAGTTGGCACCCCATCTTGTGACATAGGGATTTATACCTAGTTTCGTAAGTTTATCTATAATTCCAGAGTATGGGATGATGTTGAAAGCCTTGGCGAGATCTAGATAGGCTGTGTGAACCACCTTACCCTCATCTATGGCTTTAGTGACCACTTCAAAGAAGTCTATCAGGTTTAGGAGACATGATCTGCCTTTTACAAACCCGAACTGGGTGGTGTCCAGAGTTTGGAGATTACCAATGTCATTGTTTATAAGTTCCATGATGATACATTCCATAGCCTTGCAGACCAGGCTCATCAGGCTAATGGGCCGGTAGTTCCCGGGGTCCGTGGTGGCTCCTGTTTTGTGGAGTGGGATAACCATCTCTGTGCACTACTCAATGAGCACAAAGCCTGAGGTGAGGATATGATTGAACATGGTACTTAGGTGGGGTGCCACTTCGTTCTGTAGTTCGTGTAGAACGCAGCCTGGGATGTTGTCAGGTCCCATAGATGCTGTGTTCTTGGCTTTGGAGAGTGTGGTTTTTATCTGTGCAGCCATGATTACAGGAACTTTGTATTCTTCCAGTATAGAGATGGGCCCTTTAGGGGGTGAGAGTGGGGTAAAGTTAGCACTGAACCTATCTGCCAGGATATCGTCTGAAAAAGTTTTGACCACTTGCAGTTGTGCTTTCAGTTCCTCATCTGATGAACTATACAGTTTTAAATCATCTACAAAAAGAAGATGAGAAGTCTTTACACTTTGTTGTTTTCTGAGAGCCAAATTATAGCCATGGCCTAATCTGTTAAGTAAACAACTTAATGGGTTAAGGGCAAGACAAAATAGTAGCAGTGACAGAGAGTTACCCTGGAATACCCCCCTTTGAATTTTTATCCCTGGAATAATAATTTGTCCTTTATCATGTCTTAAATGCAAAGTGGTTTGCCACTGTTTCATGGCTGCTGTAATGAAATCAATCAGTGTAGGGTGTATTTTATACATCTGCAAATACTGTTTTATCCATGAATGTGGGATACTGTCACATGCTTTTTTGTAGTCAGTCCATGCCATGCTTACATTCTTCCCCTTTTTACAGTTCTCCACTATGACTTTAACAACAAATGATCCTTTGTTCCATATGACTTTTTTATTGCCCTTTTGTTTGCCGTGAGTTTTCTTCTAAATGCCTATAAACTCTGTCAGCATCAATTCTAGTGTATAGTTTATACGTCGTCAGAAGGCAAGTTCTTGGTCTGTAGTTTTTAGGGTAGCTTGCAGGTTTGCTCCTAAGTTTGTCAGGGTGCACATATAAATAGTTCTCACTCATGGCTAAATCTTCAAGTAAAAATGTTAATACTTTTAGCCAGAAGTTAGGATCCTGCATCTGGGCCTGGGGTTTTCCAGTCAGGAGCTTTTCTTAAATTTGTTTAACTCTCTCTGGCCATTACTTCAACCAATTTCATATGTTGTACATTTGAACTTCTTATTCTTTCTTTAACTTCTGCTATCCATTTAGTGTCTTTGTTATGTTCCACAGGATCTTCATAGATATTTTTCCAAAATGTATCTATTTCTTTTTTTTTTTTTTTTTTTTTTGGTGGTGTTTCATTTCCTTTTGCCTTGTTTTCCAGTTCTCTATAAAACATTTTGGGTCAACAGTAAATTACTAATTTTGTACTTTTCTTTTATATTTATCTGCATTTTTTTGCCTCAGCTGATATTTTTAGTTTATTATTTGGGATATCGCACGATAGATCCTGATCTGTTCTGATATTGCACATTGCTTTTATTATACCTGTCTTTCTGAGTATTTATGTTGAATGGTTCCCTCTTCTGTACTCTTCTAACAGTGACACTTCTTGTCTTAATTGCTTTATAGTTTTCTCTATTCGATACTTCCATGATGGCAGTCAATTTCTCCCCTTCCCTTACTACCCTGTGTTTTTGCGGCAAGGCTTTATCTGTTATTAATTTAGCTGCATAGTAATATAGCCTATTTACATCTATTATATCACATAAATCTCTATGGACAGTCCTAATTACTGTGTTCATTTGTTTTATCAGACTTCTAACTTTTTGGGTTTTATTGACTTTCTGTAGTCTATTTCTTTCACTGATCTTAATATGCCTGTCCATTTCTATTAAATCAACTAACTCTTCTCTTAGATTATTTTCTTCTTAACTGATGGCACATACTTTGTTCTCCATTTCCTGTGGACATTCTATAGAAGCTCCAGAGCATCTTTCTGTGCCACATTCTCTTCAGTTTCATCCTGTGCTATCCATTGCTCTTTCATATGTGGAGCTCACTGCTGTATTACTCCACAATTTCCTGTTCCTTTTTTTCCTGTGCAATTCCAACTGAATGTTTGCATGGGTTTCCTATGAAAGGCTCCAAAGTATCTTCATATGGCAACTGATCAGATGTTTCCCACTCCACTAGTTTCTCCTTAAGTTGGGGAGCCATTGCTCTATTCTGCTGTGATGTTATCTGAGTAAGTATGTCTACACAAAATCCTTCACTTCACATGTAATTCATAACCTTTCCTTTACTAATCTTATTTTTCTAATATTCCTCTTTGTTTTCTTATTTCCTGTATTATAAACTTTTCCATGCCTGGATACTATTGCCTGTATTTTTCTTCAAATATCTTTGGTGCTGCTCTTTTTGTTTTGATTAATTTTGCTTTCTTCTTTGCATACATATTGTGCCATATTAAATCTTTTTCTTTTCCATGTCCATATTTCTTCAGATGTCTCCTGCTCCTCCTGTTTCTCCTTACATTGGGGACTTGTTGTCCCCATCATGCTGTGATGTAACCCGTGTTAGACTTTCTGCACTAAATCCTTCACTCCGTAAGTATTCCATAACGTCATCTTCTATTTTACTAATCTTCTCTTCTACATTCCCTCTTTGTGATCTTATTTTTTATTGTGAATTTTTCCATATCTGGATGCCTTTGCCTGTATTTCTCTTTGAGTATCTTTGGAGCTGCCTCTTTTGTGTTGGTTAATTTAGCTTTCTCCTTTGCATAAATATAACACCATATCAGATCTCACTTTCTTTCCCATGTCCATAATTCTTTTTTATACCTTTCCAACGATTCTAGATTTGGTTCTTTAATTTTTACACTTCCTCAGCCTCCTCTTTTTCCAAATGGCCCAAGGTTTCTTGGTCTGTATATGTTTTTCATGAAATCTGCTGTATTGATGAACACAATTTTTTTTATTTAAAGCTTCTGACAGTTTTTCTTGTGGAAGTATTTTTCTTTCCTCTAATTTCTCTCTTAATCTTTTTGTATATCTTCTGTCTGGAATGCATAATTTCTTATCCTCAATAGTCCATTCTATTCTCTTTATGGGTCTTTTTTCTCAGTTTTTGTGATTTTTTTTGTGTACTGCTACTTCCTTCTACAACAGATGAGCCATCTTCCCCCTGGGCCTGGCCTAGCTCAATTGTAAGAATGTTTCCGTGTCTTGAGGATTCTGCACTGTCATTTTTTGCAGTCCTGGTACCAGTGCACCTACCAGGATTGGACAATTTTTTATCCTGGTTCTTGTGCACCCATCTATCTTTTTTATTTTTAACTTACTTCTGTCCATGATATATGCTATATAAAATACAGTCTATATATCAGTGTTGTCTTGGTGAGATTTTGTAAAAAACAGGGTCCAACTTGTGAAGGTACTCACCATGATTTGAGGATGAATTCAATTCCAGCAATACTACTCTCCTTTGCTTGCCGATTCATTATCTCTCCATTTGGACCCTGATCTTCTATACAGGTTGTCCAGTTATTTAGTAGTATTTGATAACCCCAAGCATTCCCAGAGGTAGTTGTTTCCAAATGCCCAATATGCCTGAATAAGGTCTTTATGAGACACAGTATAAATTCAGATATTTTAGCCTTTCATAATAACCTAAATTTGCATATCCATTGATGCCCTCTGTATATTTCTGTTATACTATTTCCAATTTACTCACATTTGTTTTCTTACAAGGTTTCCATATTGTTATCACATATTCTACTTCATGTCTAATATAACTTACAAACAATGATTTCATCATTTCTGATTTCCTAGTCTTTACAAATATTTTTTATAGAGCCTAATTCTATAACTATCATTAACCAATTGATGATATGATTAGAGAAACTCAAAGCTGGATCTAGCCATGTACCCAGGTCCTTAAATGAATCCACAGTTTCAGTTACTGTGTGTTGTATTAAATATTCACTTTTCATTCTATGTCTCTCAAACCTCATATTCTTAGTTTATGATGTATTTATCAATATATCAATTCAATATCATTCTCCTGTGCCCAAATGGCCAAATTCGTCAAGCTCTTTTGCAGACATGCCCTATTTGTAAATGTGTAATCAATTTACCCATATTCAAGACATCTGCATACAGACTGTGGAAAACCTCAGATAAAAAAATATCTGAAAGATCTAATCTGAAAAAGTATGGACTGAGGACAGAACTCTGTGGGACATCCTGACTGTAACCTAGAATTTCACTTATCCAATTGCTGTCTGATACTTGCCATGTCATATTTGTAAGCCATGTAACTATCTATCTTAACAAGATTACATCAAAACCAAATTTACTGATCAATGTTTTGTGTATAACCCTATCAAATGCTGATGTTAAATCTATATAAATTACATCTCAGTAAAATTTTTCATTTACAGCTGTTATTATATTGTTATTCTTGAGGAATCTTGCCATACTTTAATGACCTAGTGAATAACACATATAATGGTACTGTATGTTCATGCTGAAGTGATTAATTATTTCTCCTCCCTGTGGTTTGTTTGGGTCCGGTTTGCTTATTTCATTTTCAATATAATCTAATTTAATTTCAGTATCTGAAATTACCTAGATGTTACTAGATCAATGTATTACCCCTTCTGTGGACCCAAACTGATCTGCATAAGATTTTGTAAATATATCTATAATCTGTTGTGTTTGAGGATAAATTTTAGAATCTACACACGGTTTATCAATTTGTATGTTTTTTCTCCTGCCACATCTTATGTATGTATAAAATTGTTTCATTTTATGCTCAGTATCTTTATAACAATATTCTTCAATTTTTTTATTGATCTTGTCTCACTCTATTTTCGTTTGTCTATCCAGAGTATTTATTTCAGTTTTCAAGTTATAGTTCAATCTATTTTTCCATTTCTTATCATTTTGTCTCTCACCTTAATCAAGTATCATTCTTATGGAAATATATCTTCCTAACCTTGTATGCCTAGATCCTGATACTAAACATTTTTTTTATTTCTTTTCTTTTATTTTCTTTTATTTATTTTATTTTTTGCATTCAAGCAACTTCTCTTGCAAAGCTTGCCACATTACTTTTGCAGGTTTTCCACTGAATGCATCACTCTAATTAGTTTTACATACTGATTGTTTTGCTTCCATTTAGTCTCTTATTAATCCTCTGTGGATCGGTTTAGAGTTCAGACTGCTACTATCAAGTAGTAGTCTAACCTTTATAACCCTATGATCACTGCACATCAACAGTGGTAAAATCTGACATGAAGACACACCCCCGGATTTACTATTTCTCCGTGCAGGACTAGCTTAGTCCTGCACGGAGGCAGACGTTTAGGAGCAGGACGGCAGCATGCCATGCATAGTAATGAGGCGCGCTGCCTGAGGTCCTAGTCTTACATGGAGCATGTAAGAGTGCAGGGGGCGTGTCTGAGAGCTCTCAGAATATACACGCCCCCACAATGAAGAACAGCAGAAAGGGGTCAGAAATGAGCAAGACCGCTCATAGGTGTCTGCATCTCCCCACCAACAGTCCCCCTTGTGTACAACAGCAACAGTTTACATAAATGAAATGAACAAACCCTTTATTTTTTTTTTTTTATAAAAATCTCATTAAAGCTAACAGTAGGTGCGCAGGTGTGTTCATCGCTTAGCTATGGTTAATGCAGTTTAAATGGCTGAAGAGGATAACAAGGAAGATGTATGCAAATGAAGCAGCATAGCAATATTATAGTGGTCAGAGCATTCGTTGTACGAGCAGGCATTCGCGGTTCGAGTCCCACTGCAGCACATTCCATTTTCCATGGCAAAGCACATTATGATCAATATTTATGTTGCAAAACCCACTAAATAACATATATTTATGAAATGGAGTACTGCAGTAAATGCACAGGTGAGGTGTCAGTGTCATAATGAATAAAGCACTAGTAAGCAGGTTTAAGCACCAATAAACAGTAGTAAGCATGTTTAAGCACTAGTAAGTGAGTTTAGCCCCGTTTGCATGGTGGTAAGCAATGCCTACACTCATTAGGCAATCCTGAAGCTAACTCTCTGTAAGCAGATGTAATGGCAGGTAAGCAATGCTTACCGTCACGCAAACCCACGCAAACACGCTTACAAATGCCCAAAAGTGCCTTAATCACTCTGTATCCAACGGCCCTTGTTCTTGCCACCAACAAAATAAACAGCCATGCCGGTCTTGAACCCAGGACCCTATATACCATAGTCACAGTAGTTAACCACCAAGCCATCACAGAAGTACAGAAGAATGAGCTATCAGCAAACAAGTATCCACCATATTAAAACCAAACTGAACCTGTGAAAGGAATCAGTACACAGGCATATGTGCCTTAACCCACTACATAACATAAATATGTGAACCAGAGTACAGCAGTAAGGCCAGAAGTCAGGTGTAATTGTAATAGAGTGTTGAAGTCCCCAATAAAACACAAGAATCCCATACAGTGTACGTACATATGAATCATGGATACCAGGTATACATGTAAGGTGTAATGAATAATAACTCAATGCCAAAAAGGAATTATAATGCAATGTCTAATGTAAGCAATGCTAAGCACTGCACAGGCCAGCTTAGGAGGTGTAATAGGTTCATAGGTTCATAGGTAGGTACTAGGCTATCTGCCAATAGGCATTTATAAGCCTAGCCAGAATGTGTTGGTTTTCACCGCCCCCTTAGATTAGTTCCCTGTGCCTCTGTCCAGCAGAGCCACTGAAGTGATCCCCGGGGTAAACTTTCTGTTTCCCATCCACTTGTCAAGGTTTCTTTTGAAGAGTGTTACTGAGGAGCTCTGCCTAATGTAGACTGGAATCTTGTTTCATGCATGGGAAGTCTCTGGGACAGGAATCTATCCCTCCAGCAAGTCTTATTTATTGTTGTGATGAGGTTTAGATCCCTAGAGCGTGTGGCTCAAGGGGATAAGGTTTTCTTTAGGTGTAGCATGTCCATCAATTCTGGGTTGGACATGGCCTTGTATGTCAGGCAGAGATCACCTCTGAGTAGGCAGTATGCAACCGAGTACAGCTGGAGTTTCTTCAGTCGAGCTGCATAGGGCATCTGTTTGAGGCCAGTGATCCTCTTGGTGAGGTACTTCTGTGGTCTTTCCATCTATTGTAGGTGTCTTGTAAGGTACATTCCAAATGGGGCATTGCACTCTATAATGGGTCTGATGAGTGATGAGTAGAGGGGCACAATGACCTCTTTTGATCTGTATGCGAACCATTTTGTGATTGGGTGGGCCATGTAGAAGGATTTACTAACCACTTTGGCAATGTGATTATCAAAGGTGAGATTACTATCTAATTGGGTCCCCAGATCCCTTATTATGTCTTCCGTATTTAGGGGACTACCACCTATGTGGTAGTTTGTGGGTACTTTGTTTTTTCCAAAGGGGATGTCTATGCACTTTTTGGCATTTAGCTTGAGGCCATGATTTTGACACCAGGTATCCATCTCAGTGAGACCCTTTTGGAGGATGTCTGTGTCAGCTGGAGAGTCAATTATAGCCCCTAGTTTGCAGTTGTCTGTGAACTTGGTCAGCCATAGTCCTCATCTGCTTGCCTGTATCTCTGAAAAGTATATGCTGAACAGGAGGGTTCCTAGGACTGAGACCTGAGGAACGCCACTTGTAACCGATTTATAGAGTCTGACCTAGCTCCCGCAACTCTCACCATGTGGGTTCTGTCTGTGAGCCAGTTGGCAATCCATCTTTTGATGTAGGGGGTTTATGTTCAGGTTGGTGAGTTTGTCTATAATACCAGAATGGGGAATGGTGTTGAAGGCCTTAGCAAGGTCTAGGTAGGCCGTGTGTACCACCTTTCCCTCATCTATAACCATGGTAACTGTCTCAAAGATGTTCACCAGGTTTAGGAGGCATGATCTGCCCTTAGCAAAGCCGAACTGGGTAGGGTCCAGTGTTTGGAGGTTCCCAGTGTCTCTGTTAATGAGTTCCATGATGATGTGCTCCATAGCCTTGCAGACCAAGCTAGTTAGGCTTATAGGGTGATAGTTTCTGGGGTCTGTTGTGGCTCCACCTTTGTGGAGTGGAATAACCGTTGCTGTGCACCACTCTATGGGTAAGTAACCTGTGGAGAGGCTGAGTTTGAACAGTGTGTTTAAGTGACGAGTTAGTTCATCTTTGATCTCATGTAGGATACAGCCTGGGACACCGTCTGGTCCCATTGATGCTGTGTCTTTGCCTTTGGATAGGGCTGTTTTAACCTGAGTGTCTGTGATTTATTGGGACTGTACATTCTTCTGGTATGGTTATGGGCCATTTTGGGGGTGAGAGGGGGGTGAAGTTTGTGCTGAACCTGTCTGCCAGGATGTTGGCGATATCAGTCGGTTCAGTGTATTTTGTGCCATTCTGCACCAACTCCAAGCAGATCTGAGCACTGCCACTAAAATTCTTGTCACAGCTAAAGAATGCCTTGTGGTTATCTTTGCGGTCCTTGGCAATTTTTCTTTCAAAGCTCGCCTTGGATGATTTTATGAGGGATTGTAGTTTCTTGTTGATACTGATCAGAGATGTCTTCCCTTCTTGGGATTTTACTCTTTTTCTGTACTAGTTTCCTCCTTCTATTGTATAGCTTGTTTATGGCAGGAGTCCACCAGACTGGTTTCCTTTTCTTGGAGGAGTGAGTCTTGGTTTTGCTTGGGATGGCACAATCCATGCATTCTTGTAGGTGCCCGTAGAATGCATTAGTGAAGGATTTTGCAGCTTGGACAACGTTATCCTTCAGCATGGGGGCTTTGAAACTTTCCACCTCGGTCTTAAGTAACATGACATTTGCTTTTGAAAAGTTTTTCACGGTGGTTTCCTTGTCCGGGAGTGGGGGCGGAATGTGGATATCCAAAGTGATTTGTTTATGGTCAGATCTAACCAGCGAGGCATTGACCTCCGGTGTGGAAAACCGATCACCCATGTTGGTGATGACCAGGTCCAATATGCTGTCATGAGCAATGTATAGGCCAGCTAACTCAATGTGCCCAGTGTTACATCCCTTTAAATAATGCCAACCCTAGGTAAGCAGGTTTGCCCATATCTTAGCCTTTTTGAAATTGGCCCTACTTAAACCCAAGAGGCGAGAATACATCTCATAACTGGTTTTAGCTTCCCCTTGTAGGCACAATAGCAGTAAGGGGAGAAGGTGTGCACTTCTGGGTGCAGCACTGGTGCATCCAGGAGTCCAAGGTCATGGCAGGACTCCTTGTCGAAGATCACGATCAGAGACTGCTGCAGGGTCAGTACCAGGGCTCCCAATATAAGGCGGAGGCCTGGGACTTTCTTGCCCGTGACCTCACCAGTGTCACTGGCATACCCCGAACTGGTGAGCAGGTCAGGCATCACTATGCCGACCTGAAGCAGCGTAAGGGGGACCTCTTGGAGGAGTAGCTCCAAGAGGCTAGAGTGTCAGGGGATGTTCCAGTCATGTGTAAGTATCACCCCACTATGTGTGTAATAATTGCCAGCTCAGGTATATCATGGATAGGTATGGTTAAATATTCCTCTTCTGTTCCCCACAGCTGCAATGGAGCGGGCCGCAAACCAGGAGGCCCATGTCAGTCACCTGGCGAAGTTGTGATGTGAGGCAGGTCAGTAATACTCATGCAATTACTGTCACAGGAAATAAAACTAAAAGTAGTAGTAAATTAATTGCCTGCATAAAACCTGTATAGGTCAAGGCAAGTACTGCATACACTAGAGATTATGGCAGGACAAGTCTCATATAATTTGTATGGCAATAAAACTGTAATAGCCTGACAATAAAGATCTAACTGCTGGACTGCATGTGTATACTCTGGTATCATATGGTAATGTAGATTAGCAATCATGTAATAGTACTATAGTATTAAGCACTGTTACCCACACTGTGCACCATAAATTGAATGTGTAGGAATGCCTGGATATGACAGGTGCAATCCCCATAGGCCATTTAGTACAACTTAGAGACACATAGACAGAAAACAGGGAAAATGCAGACAACAAAACACAAATAGCACATGCAACTGAGATGTGAACTGTTGTTTTTATTTTGCACACACA
Source organism: Protopterus annectens (assembly GCF_019279795.1). Classification (NCBI taxonomy): domain Eukaryota; kingdom Metazoa; phylum Chordata; order Ceratodontiformes; family Protopteridae; genus Protopterus; species Protopterus annectens. Next base: position 1,050,042,541 of record NC_056747.1, read on the forward strand.
GCCATGGTTCAGATCCTGCCAGTGGTAGTACTCTGCATACAGAATCATACCCCATAATTGTACAGAAATGTCCAGAATGTCCAGTAAAGTGGCCCATATCTGTTGCCTATCAACGTCTCCCCCCTGGGAAATCAGTGGGATGATCCCGGACATATAGGCAGCAAACAGGAAATACAACTGATTGACACACATCTATGAGAACAAAGCTGGCACACTAGCAACTCCACAATACCTTATGAGACTAAGAAGCCATGTATGTCCCATTTACATCCCAACTTGTCAAGCTGTGGTCAGAGTGTGTACAGTAACAAAGTGAGATGTATGTGCATAATAGTAATGTGGAATCTGGTACTGTGTGTGGGAACATTCAGGTAGGGCTAATAAACATTTCTCCCACAGATCTGTCAGATACCAACACTGTGCCCAGAAATACAAGAATGATACCCAGTGCTGGTACTGTTTATATTAGTATTGTATGGCAGTGCGACTGATGCAGTTGCTCTGAATAATGAGGTATTACACATCACTGTCACCCACACTGTCCTACAACATATAACTGTCCAGGAAATATGTATAAGAGTGTTGTAATACAAGGTCAGAATGCAAAAGCACAGGGGATTAATAAGACAGAACGCAGATAGGAGATATACAGCAATATGTATATAGCCGACACAACTGTGATGGACAGTGTTTAAGTTGTAGCAGACACAGCCATGGTCTGAATCCTGGGAGTGGATGTAGGCTGCATACAGAATCATACCCTACAACTGTACAGATGAGGCCAGAAAGTCCAGTATATGGGCCCATATCTGCTGCTTGTCCCCCTGGTAAGTCTGTGGGATGATCCCAGATGTTTAGCCAGCAAACAGGGAATGCAAGTGATTGTCAAACACCTATGAGAATAAACCTGTCACTGTAGCAACCCCCAAAACTGTTAGGAGAGTAATATTTCAAGTATGTCTTATCTACACTCCCATGTTGTCAATCTGTGACGGAGTGTGTACAGTAACAGAGTGAGATGTATGTGTATAATACTAATGTGTAATCTGGAAGATTGTGTGGCAACAGCCAGGTAGTGCTAACAAATATTGCTCCCACAGGTACGTCGGATACGAACACTGTGCTGAGAAATACAGACCATTGTAACCTGTAATGGTACTGTTCACTCTGGTATTGTAGGGAACTGTGAGTGTTGCAGTTTCTCTGAATAATAACATATCACTGATCACTGTCATCCACACTGTGCTACAGAATATAACTGTGTAGGAAAGCACGTATATGTGTGTGTCAGATCACTAAAGGTGGAAGAGGGCAATATATTAGATATGTCCCGGTACACCAGCATGTGGTCAACACATGGCCAGAGTCTGTGCAGAAAGAGTTGGATAGCTATGTGCACAACATCAACCTGGAATCTGGGAGTTTGTGTAGAAACAGTTAGTGTTAACAAACATTCCCTCCACAGGTATACCAGGTAAGAGGTGTATACTGCAGGTAAAACCAGATCATGTGTAATGATGATGACAGCCATATCACTGTCCAAACTAAGGCTATAGAGTAGTGTAGTAAGACTTGTAAGGTACAGATAACAGCACTGACTAAGAAAGTAATGTGAACTGCAGGAATATACTAGTTGTTAATTTACATCCCCCCCCACCATATCTCCAACAATAATCAACATACTCAACCCAACTGGTATGTAATGTCACCTATGTTCTGATACTGTCCAATTGTTGGATAAATATATTAATGGTTCCCATGCATGTGCTATATTGAATTATTCCAACATTGGTAGCATGGTGCTATCAATGTACCTGCATGTTGTTCTTATTACCACTGTGGTCCCATATATGCATGTGTTCTGTTTGCTATGCAACTGTTCCGTATCTGGTGTCTAGGTTAATGGGAATATCTATGCTTGCTGTTATACCTAATCCTGGAATGTGTTGACTATTACTAACCGACATATGATGATGAAATCTAAACACTATAGCATGCTTGGGAAGGCCAATCTCAGTGGACCCACCTGTCCCACCTCAGCTGGCCGTGGCACTGGGCACCAGCATGTCTGCGGCCCAACCTGGGACCTCCCTGTCCATTGGTCCTGCAGCACCTTCGGGTGGAACTGCCTCAGGGGATGGGGCTCGCCCCCCCTGGGAGTGGGCACAGACAGGCACCTGTCACCCGTCGCCATGTCAGGGTCGTGGTGTGTAGAGAGATCAACCAGCAGTTGGGTGATCTTCTACGCCAGCTCGAGGGCCGCATGTCGCGATTAGAGAGTCATTCAGGCTCTGCGACTCAGCCCCCAGCACAGCCACCTTCAGGGCTGTGAAGGTACAGTGGTGATTGCCCATGGGTGGGGACCTCAGTTCCACTGTTTCCACTAGGGTGCTCATGGGCTTCCTATTTCCCAACACCAATCCCCATCAAGGTGTTTACCCCCCATGTGTCATATACCACCCCTGTATGTGTCTTGTTTGTCTTGTCTGTTAACCTACCCAACCTACCTCCCCAAATATACCTACTACCTCTCCCCAACATCCCACTGTCACCTGAAGAAAAAAAAGGGGAGGGCAATCTGTTCCCACAAAAAAATCTTGCCCCATACATAGCTGTCCATTTCACACACATGTCCACTGGACACTTGTAATCTGGTCTAATTGGCATCACAACTTATTTTTGTTGTCCTCACCCCCCTCCCAGGGGTTTGAGTGTTCAAATCTACCTCCAAATTCAGTGTATATGCACAGCTGTTGCTGTAGAAGAAATGGGCAGGTATGGACATTCCCTACTCCCTTCCCGCATATCCCTGGCTATTTTCCCTACTGTCTTTCCCTCTTTGTGCCCCTTTTTTCACCACTTTCCTATCAACCCCTTTTTCTTTTCTTTTAAAGAAATTAGCACAGGGGTAAGCAGGAGTAAGCACTTTTAATCAGCAGTAAGTGGGTTTAAGCCTGTTTACATGGGGGTAAGCAATGCCTACACAGGTTAAGCAATTTAGAAACTGAGTATAAGAAACTGTAACCGGAAGTCAGCAGTGCTTACCTCTATGCAAACCCGCTTACAAGTGCTTTAAAGTGCCTTAATCACTCTGTAACCAATAGCCCATGTTCTGCCCAGCAACAAAATAAACAACCTCTGCAAGGCTCGAGCCCAGGACCCTGCATACCATAGCCAAAGTGATTTACCACTAAGCCACATCAGATATACATAACCCTGATGTTTTCAAAAACATATCATCCAGTCCAGTCATTCAATTGTACAGAGAATGTATTCCAACATTTAGATGTATGTGTGTGTGTAAATATATTAATATATTAATATCTAAACAGATGCAACATATCTATATATGTATATATATATATATATATATATATATATATATATATATATATATGTATCTATAGAAATATATACATATATATATATATATAAATATATATGAACGTATATGCATGCAAATGCCTACATCTATAGATATGTATGTCTACATCTATATGTCTAAATATATAAAGCAGGTTATATATATGTCAGCAGATATATATATATATATATATATATATATATATATATATATATATATATATATATATTTATAGGTATATACGGACATACATCTGTAGATAACAATGGGGAAATAACAAAAAAATATGTCCACATGCAATGTTAATGGGGTTGAGAGGCCCCAAACAATATACGTCTTGTACGAATAGGTTTCCTCCCCACAGCCAAACACGTCCCCCCTGCAATACACTACCAAGTGTTGCAGATCCTATAACCAGGACAGACATGACATGGGCATCCCTGGATACATATACACAGACACATATATGCAGATACAGATATACATACACACACATATATATATATATATATATATATATATATATATATATATATATATATATATATATATATATATATATATATATATATATATATATACATATATATATATATATATATACATATATATTGATATACATGTAACTACACATACACACGCAGAGATATGTACAGTAAGTTAAATATGTAGTACGTGCACACAATATGGAACAGCCACTATTCCTACAGTTACCACCTTGCCAACTGGAGACTGTGTGAGCCACCCATACAAATTACATTCATTGCCTGCAACATATACCCACAGAGATATCAAAGGATATAACACCACACACAGGTGTGCATAAATGGGAAAGCTTTATCTGTGTACTATTACAGTTGTATATGCCATGTCATATAGCTGTTTAGACATCCATATAAACCGAGTAATGCAACTGTGAAACAGTTATACTAATACAGTAGTCTGGAAAAGTTAACAAATGTTGCTGTCCAGGCCAAGGCCATCAAGTAGTACAATAGTAAAGACAGACTGGGCCACAAGATACCAAACAATCAACGGTAAGTAATGCAGGTGTATAGTTCAGCAGCCTCTATCTACACTCTGTAGACAATCCCTAGGGGGTAAAGACCTCAGTTGACACAATGAGATGTAACTGTTACAAAACAAGGCACAACTGACACTATCACAAGCACACTGACAAACAGAACAGTCTGTATGGCAGGTGGCAGTAGGCCTGCATTTAACCAAGGTGGATTGTATGGTAATGTACATCCATATATCTTAAGGCAGCTCACCCCTGATGGTCTTCAGGACTTTGAGCTTTCAGGATTCTGTAGCGCTCCCATATACATATATGTATATATAGATATATGTATACATAGATATACGTATATGTATATATAGATATATGTATATATAGCCATATATGTATGCACATCCTATGTGTACAGATATGCCTAGTTATGTTGGTATATATGTAAATATCAGTAACTATATGTACATACATAGCTATTCTGATATACCTACTACTGTCAATATATATGTAGATATCCATACGTATATGTGCATATGTATCTCTATCTGTATATGTGTAGACATATATTGCTCTGTATATGTATATATCTGGGTATTTGTATATCTATGTACATATACATATCCATCTATGTATGACGGTATGTATATCTCTATGTCTATATAGATATCTGGATACGTATATGTACATATATCATCACCATATGTCCTGAACATGGAGTGTAGTCTTACCTCAGCCCCTGTAGTCCCAACGTTGTAGTGCAAGGGGATGTCAGGTATATATAGCAGATATACTTGTAGAGTATTGCTACTGTAATTGGGATTGTCTTCACAGTCATGGTGTGTGTGGGAGGTCACATCTGCTTTTAACATGTGTGCCATTGGCTACTGACAGGCATCCTAAGGACATCATAGTACAGTACCACTGCTAGCACATAATGCTTCTGTGGACTACAGCAGAGATAATGGCCAATATATGTGGACAGTCTGACACACTCTGGACAGTCCAAAGGTATACACATAACCCCTTAGTGCAAGACATGTGGACCAATCCTGACAATGTGGATGTTAACAGCCATGTAGATAGGTATAACATGTAACTACTGGTATATATTTGTCCCCATAGGTTATGCATTCACACATCCCTGTCTGTCCTGCCACATAATAACCGCTGGTAAGGAGGTGACATGGCCGCATACCACCCACAAGATATTGACATACATCTGTACAGCATGACATGCATGACTGTTATGGTGGCCAGGCAGCAGTACATCTGGCAAGTAACTGGACATTACATCTCACTGGGTAAGTACACTAAGCTGCTAAGCATGTAACAAATCACTGCACAGGCTACAGGCAGACAGGCTAAATGCTGGCCTCCATTTCCTATGGGGGAATGCACATGTACCTGCACATAGATAGCAGGCTCTACAGGCATGCCACAGCACAGAGTAACATACACCTGTGTGTAATTGCATCACCACAACCAATGTGAACACAGCCATAGCTACATATGGCATGCTAGCATATTATTACAGTATATGGACTATCTGTTCAACACCAACCTCATATGTGCCACCCACACACTAACCCTACATATAATGGGCCGCTACACAGTGTGGTCCACTGCCTGTCTGTGGTATGGGACATGTGTGTGTGTATGGCCCTACAAACATGTAAGCCAATAGGGTAACATAGGCAGCATGTAACATAAGATAGAACAGGACCAAGAACAATGACATCTACCACAGTCTGTACACAGGCTAAGGTACATATTAACAATACACACACTGCTGACAATCACCATAAGTACACAGACCTCAGGTCTGTACACACAACCACAGAATGTCCATGTTATGTAATCAAATATAACCCCTACTATACATTACATGTGTAGCAGTCTGATATCTCACTGGCTTTTTATCAGATATGATGTCACTAATTATGGTGTACAGTACATATGCACCCCTTACTGCATGACATATGTACAAAGGTTGTCAGGGTTGTGGCTGGAGGCACATACACATGGTCAATATTGACATGTTGCTGTGATAACCCCATACATTTACTGTTGTAACAGGGTTTGTTGCACCATATGTCCTATGAGGGATAGGACATCAGTAACTCTCATGGCTGTCACCATCTACAGACTGCAATCCTCACACTACCTTCTGCAGTTCACAGATAGGTGCTCTGTGGGTAGCACCTGAAAGAAAAGGCACCACACACTGGCCAGTCTGCAGATGGCCCTACAGATGGGTGTTCCCTCATTAACATAGCACTGACATGGCAGGTATGTAAACATGTAGGACAGCCATATCCACGCACACCCTGTTAAACCAACATTACTCCAAATGCAGTATAGCAGCACTTACAGTCTGTAGTCAGGTCAGGCACATCCCCCTCCTGTGTGTTGACCTGTTTCCACAGTGTATGTTGCTAGAGGCAAACCCCAATCCATCTGAGATGCTGTTGGCCAAGCAACAGATCGAGTTCCTGCTCACAGTGAATGAACGGCCCACCACCAACACGATGTTCCTAGATATTGGTGTGTGTTTCCATGCATTTGGCTATGGGAATGTTACCACAGCTTTTCAACATGCAATCAGCTATAGGAGGGCTGCAATTCATGCAGAGACCATCAGCTGATCCTGAGCATCACTTAAAATACACATGCTGCTGCCTAAGCAAAGCAGGTGTAAGTCCCCACATCCACCAGAGAGGGAGTAAAAGAGGCAGACAGAGGCACAGAAAAGCCAGGGAGGGGTGGGAGAGTAAAACTTATGCATGTTTGTATCACACACCTAACAGTACAGGGTATCAAACTCCTGATGACTATGCAGTGCTATCACATGTCCATGCAGTTATTGGATGCACCACATAGGTTACATGTTGGGGAGCCCTCAGAATGTATATGTGATGGTGAGTGACATCCGCAACAGGGATATGGTAGCTATGTGGTAGGTGTAGTACACGTGCCTGCCCGCATGAACAGGTGTCAGCATCAACACAGCCACACTCTCATGGGCAGCACTCACATTGCCACACTTGGCAGGGCCAGGAATACTGTGCAGGTATCACATGCACCACAGGAGTCATACGGAGTTTATATGTGCAAAGGGTATGTGGAGGTGTCTGACATCAGACAGCATGCTTCAGTATGCCAATGGGGAATGTAGTGAGTCTGAATGGAGTCATATGCATCATACACCATACACACAGAAACGGGTGCCAGTACTGGCATGCATGTGTGCACTGTTTCATGGGTGTGTTGTGGTTGATGGTGCCAGATGGCTACACAAGGCTAGGTGATGGGTATAACTTGGCATCAGGCCACATGACAATGGTCTGCATTGTGGCTCAGGGGTGTAGTGTCTGGAGGTGCCCACACAGGTGGGTATTGTATTTACCATCCAGTCACCTGGGTGACTATTGCGTGTGGCCAATGCTGTGCATTGCTTGCCATATATGTGTTCCTTATTCCAGGGTATGGACAGTGTCTGGGATGTGCACACCTTTCACATGCATGCACAGTGACATGTGGAACTGTACCTGGGGTGTCTGGCCCATGTTGTGTACACAGATCGTTATCATCAGATGTGCCAGTCCTGGCCTCATGTGGTGGAAACTGTTCCTAGACAGCTGGTTTGCCCTGCACCTACACTGATAGCATGATACCGGTATTCCCTAATGTCAGTGGCATCTGTCCATACAGGGCTTATGTTTCAGGCATGTTATATCCTTTGTGGGTCACATTTGATGGCACCATAGGTGTTGCAGGTGTTCAGTGGGGAACATGGGGGAGGTGCACTGTCAGCATGTACATGCCTATTGGACTGAAGGACAGGGTGCCATGCCCTCTGTAGCCCACTGAAATCACACCATGGTTACTATCAGTGGGAAATATGCAGGGTACTATTAACATAGCGGCTGTTGCCTTGGCAAGTGTGTGTGTGTATGAGACATGGGTTGAGAGTGTACTTTGGGTAGTGCAAGGGTTGCTAACATTGTTCAGCTGCTATTGATGTCACATTTGGGGGTATGGATTTGCACCCCAGCCTCTTGGCTATTTCACATCTGTTATCCCTGTATGGTGGACATTGTGATATATACTTGGCCCACCATATAAGAAGTTTGCAAAACCCACTCCACATTGAGTCCAGTTTTTACACACTCACAACCACCACCACACAGGATATGAATGACAAACACACACACACACACACACACACACACACACACACACACACACACACACACACACACACACACAAATACACCTGTCATGTCTAGAATTAGAACTCCTACCTAACTAGTATATTACACTATAGCACTACGCTGTTATAGGATGCACCATGGAGATTACTGGAGTACCCCTTCCCCAAAGGTGTATTTCACAGTGAATGACATCAGCAGGATTGCCAAAGTAGGGCATTTGAATTGTAGTGAGTGTGACTAGCCTAAAATGCATTGCTCTCTCTATACACACACACACACACACACACACACACACACACACACACACACACACACACACACACACACACACACACACACACACAATTGCCAAGTCTGGGATTAGAACTCCTGTCTAACTAATTTATCACATTACAGCAGTATGCAGTTATAGGATGTGCTACAGTGATTACTGGGTTGCAACCTTCCCAGAGGTGTATTTCTAGGTGGATGACATCAGCAGCCTTGCCAAAGTAGAGCATTTGAATTGCAGGGTGTGTGACTATGCTAAAAAGCATTGCTCTCTACACAGGCAGACACACACACAGACACACACAGACACACACACACACACACACACACACACACACACACACACACACACACACACACACACACAAACTTGCCAAGTCTGGGATTAGAACTCCTACCTAACTATTTTATCACACTACAGCAGTACGCAGTTATGGCATGCGCTATGGAGATTACTGGGCTACAACCTTCCCAGAGATGTATTTCTATGTGGATGACATCAGCAGCCTTACCAAAGTAGAGCATTTGAGTTGTAGGGAGTGTGACTACACTGTGGATGACCTCAGCAGGCTTGTCATAGTAGGGCCATGGAGAGGGCAGTGTGTGTGCATGGGCGATATCCCATTCTTCTAGAGGTTGACACACCACATGCAGGCACACACAGGGTCAGATTTCACAGGTACGTGTATACAACTGCTAGATGACTACTTCCTTGTACAGTCACGTTGCACAGCTAGCACATGCACCACATAGACTGTAATGCTGACAGATACCGGTGGCTAGTATCTACAGTGAGTGACATCTGAACCTCATGTAGTTGTGGACCTTTGCCTGTGTGCTGGGTGGGACAGGTTTGGATGGCTCCTTGTCACAGTCACCCTCTTCCACACATCTATGTACATCTACCTTTGGCTTATTATACTGTGTTGTCCTTAGATATATGTTTGTATTCCTATCCACTGTGTGTGCAAAGCATGTGTGGTGCATACTGAGGAGTGTCTGCACTAACATCTGTGACTGCCAGATATGTCTGGTCCACTGTTGTTTGCAGACATGACCTTCATGTATTTAAGTGTGAGTATGCCCAGCATGACCTTTCAGTATGTTGTTGACTGACATTGCCTTCATTTCTCTAAGTGTGTGAGCATGCCCTATATGCCCATCTGTATCGAATGTGTGGATCACGTCCAGGTAGTTTGACCTTTGTGTTGTACACCTAGAGGTAGCATACTGTTTCTGCAAGGTATCCGTCGATCATTTGGCATTGACTGTTACTATATTTCTACATAGGATGGGGGGGCACACCTGACTATTTCTACATTTCTACACAAGATTGGGGGGTATACCTGACTGTTACTATATTTCTATGTAGGATGGGGGCACACCTGACTATTTCTACACAGGATTGGAGGGCACACCTGACTGTTAATACATTTCTGTGTAGGATGGAGGGCACACCTGACTGTTACTACATTTCTACATAGGCTGTGGGGGCACACCTGTCTATTTCTACATTTCTAGACAGGATTGGGGGGCACACCTGACTGTTTTTACATTACTATGTAGGATGGGGGGGGGGCACACCTGATACTTGTACACATTTGCTATGACTGTACTGGTATGTCAGATACTCCATTTCATTCTGTATTCTTACCTATCATGCTGACCAGAGGCATACCAGTGTACTACAGATCTTAGCTTTGATTTACCTACATATTAGTTTCTGACTTCCTACCCTTCAGAACTAACGGACCACTGCCTGACCTGCTTTAGTCTGTCTGTGTAGGCCTGGGGGGTTACCCATAGGCATCATTCAGAAGCCATAGCACAGCCTTTGTTTGTGTTTGTCTACACCTGTCCTACTGGCTGTGACTGTTGTTGGGTATGTAAACCCCACTGACTGGCATGTGTTAGTCATTTACCTTGTGGGTGTCCCAGTATTGAGGGTGGTACTGCAGGGCTGCCTATGTCAGATGCACATAGTACACTCCCTACACATGGTTGAGCACAGGTAGGGTAATGTTTGGCATCCCTTTTACTGTATGTAAGAGTCACAGAGAGGTGTTATTCCCTGGGTCCCTCCTGTGTCAGTGTATGTGCTATGTGTTGCCTCTTTGCCAAGGCCAGGGCATACTGGGCATGCCTCCTTCTGCCTACTGGGGCAGGCTCAGGTTGTTCCTCTTCTGAGTCACTCTGTGCCTGTACAGGCCTTGGCAATGGTGGGGGGCTCTGTGGCCCTGCACCGTGCTGTTCCTGCTGTAACTGTTTCCGCAGGATCATATTGTGTAGTGTGGCACATATGAGGACAATTTGGGTACATGTAGCTGGTGAGTACTGCAAGGCCCCACCAGATGTGTCCAGACACCGGAGCCAAGACTTGAGCATCCCAAACACATGCTCTACAATAATTCTGGTCTGTGCGTGTGCCTCATTATGGAGTTTTTGTTTGGGTGTGTGTGCATTTCTGTTGGGTGTCATCAGCCATGGCTTCAGTGCATATCCAGCATCCCCCACTAGGTGACCATGAGGGATGTCCCCATTGGCAAATCTCTGGTACAGCTGCATCTGATGCCAGATGTGGGAATCGTGATAGCTTCCAGGGCAGCCAGCACACACATTCATTATTATTCCCTGGGCATCGCACACGACCTGGCAGTTGATGGAGGGGAAGCCCTTGCGGTTGATGTAGACCCTACCTCGCTCACCAGGTGGTGCTTTGATGTGTGTGTGAGTGCAGTCTATAGCACCCACTACCTCAGGGTATTCTGCTATTTGGTGGAACAGTTGCATATAGATGGCCAATGTCTCACGGGTGCTGGGGAAATATACATGCTCACCAACATGTACTGACATGGCATCCAGGAACTGGTGGAGTACCCTGGATGCTGATGCCTGTGAGATCCCCATCATATCCCCAGTTGGCATTTGGAAGGTACCTGTAGCTAGTATTCTTAGGCCTACACATACCTTGGTATCCACTGGGATGGATTCTCCTCTGTTAGTTTTGTGTGTGAGCCGTGGCAGGCACAGCTCAACAATTTGCTGTAGGAGGTCCCTGCCCACCCTATAGTGCTCCACTATCTCCAGCTCAGGTAGCCCCTGGTAGGTTACCCTGGGTCTGTACACTCTGTTCCATCTCCTCACTGTGAGTTGGTCGACATCATTCCCATCCTCACCACCCTCAGCCTCTTCCACAAGTTGTTGTATGATAGCTATTGCAGCCCCTATCATTTTGCTGTTGTGAGTGTTACAAGTTCCCTGCTTGTTTACACCGGTGGTGTAGAGTGTGTGAAAACCAGAGGAGAAGGTATTTGCATAGTTTATAGTAGTGTTCTGGGCTGGGCTGGTCTGCTGCCTGTGTAATTGGCTGATTCTGATACATTTCACCTGCCAGCTATGCTAGTTCTCCTAGATTACCTTCCTACTGCTGTTTTCCCTTCCCATTGCCTTCCTGTTTAATCCCAGGGGTGCACTGCGCAAACAGACTCCTCAAATGTGCACAGAGCTGCTATTTCCTGGTTTAACTTTTTTTTAAACCTTTAAAACCCAGTGTGTGGTGTGCACACCCGCTTAGTCAATGTGCAGAGTGCTAGGCAGAGTCAAACATACCCCCTTGCTTAGCTGTGCTTAGCTAGGAGCAAACCTGAGCCACAGGGCTCCAATCTGCTTACAGTATGCCTGACACCCCCCATGATGTCAGCTAACTCCTAGGCTTCCACCAAGCTATTCCTACTCTTACACTGTTGGGACCTGACTAGCATGCTGGGGAAAACTGGGATCCACTATCATTCCCCTCATTTGCATAGAATTACCTGCTAATGCATAGTTACATGTCTCACACTGAGCCTCCCCCCTTAGCAACCACTACTCACTGTCCATGTTTTCTTCTGCCTGCCATTGACTTGCATGCCAGAATAGTGATTTTAGTTAGAATGCTTATTTTAGGTTTATTTTGTTATTTTCGCCCCGATCCCATTTGTGCACCGCTGCCCTATGCTTAAACAGCCAAGATCGGCACAAAAAAAAAAAAAGTTGATTTTCTTTTATTTTTTTATGTTGTTTGCAATGCCAATGGCCTTATACTTGGCTATTGGCATGCTTCCTGACTGATATGCAGCCTTTATTTGGAGCTGTCACTGCTCCGTTTTGGATTTTGCAGAAATGTACTCCGTTACTAACCGAGTACATTTCTGCAGATTGCACTAATCCTGTACGGCAGGTTGCAAGCTTCCTGGATCACAAATTCACCTCATTTGCATGGATTTCTCCTGCAAATGGGGTGACTTGCATACAGGGGCTTACTCCGTGCAGGACTAATGCAGGGCCACTCTTGCACGCCCCTGCAGGCTGTTCCTGGATCGCACGGCAGACATATTGCCTGCTAGAGCTCCTGCACTGATCCTGCATGCCTTGCAAGGTGTACAGAATCTGGGGGACAGTCATTTCCTTAGGAACACAATGTCTAATATGTTCTGTTTTCTAGTAGGTTTTTTAAAATTTGAAGAAATTGAGGTGGGAATAGCCTTTCTGGCAAACATTACAATACTGCATTTTTTTGTTTAGTTTGAGTCCATAGTTTATATACCAGGTATGTACATATTACAGCCATTGCTGGAGCTATTTTGTATCAGTGGATGAGCGGGTAACAGTGTCCAGTTTGCAGTCATCCTGAGACCCTCCCAGTTCTTTTTACTCCTTGTGATTAGCCTCCCTAGAAATGTTGTACTTGTAAAGGACTATATCCTTTAGACTGATATAGCAGGCCTTGTGAGGTCTTTTATTTTGATGGCTCAAATCTTGGGCCTTTCTTGGAGTGACTTGGTTTCCTGAAAGTCCTTTCTATACCTTACTGGTCTCCCTTACAACAAAGGTCTCTTCTCCCATAGAGACAAAAAACAGCAAGAGCCATCTCAGGTTACCCCCCCCCCCCCCGGTCAGTTCATTGTGTTTCCCCTTCCCAAAATTAGGTTTGGCATGAGAAATAGGTATATGGGTAGCATTTATTTCCACTTGTTTTCCTCAATTCACTACAACATACAATGTTTGCCTAACAAGTAATAAACTATAAAGTCACAGACATAAAAGTTACTTAGCTGAGTCTTTATTATGTTATCGAAAAGGCAAGACAGCAAATGCCTTTTCATCGACCCCTAAACAGTGAACTGCCAGTTATGCAAATGGCCAATTCAGCAATTTTTTCCTAGGTAAAAAAAAATCACTTGGCCCATGAGAAACGAGACATGACTATAAACATTTCAAAGTGGGTGGCCTCACACCCCACACCACCCAGTGTGGAGGCTGTGCTCCCCACACCCCCTTAACTAAATATACCAACTCTGAGATCGCACTACAGTGGGGAAACGGGCAAATTCACAACGATGGCCAAGTGATTTTTTTCCCTAAGAAAACAAATTGCTGAACTGGCCGTTCGCATAACTGGCAGTTCAGTGTTTCAGTGTCAGTGAAAAGGCATTCACTGTCTTGCCTTTTTGATAACATTCCCATCTGGTACAGTGAAAGAGGGCTTCCCTTGTAATTACCATACCCAACCCACACTCATCAGCATTTGTTGCTACAATTTAACAGATCTGTACAATTTCCACTTTGTGGGACACCTCTTTGATACAGGTTAATTTTATATTCTTTTTCTTTATTATTGTACCTCTCTACACACATATATTCACATATCTAAGCCACTCAGGCAGTACAATAATTTCTATTTATTACACATGCCATCCTACACACAGTGATTCTTCACTGAGTCTCTAATACCATCTTTCCTGTGGTCCTGGATGTAAACCTTCACTGGTTTGACCATCTAACTTTATGGAAAGTGAGGCTTGGTGGCTTCTCACAGTTAAGCACTATAGAGTGAAGACTCTGAAAGATGAAGATGAGGGATGGGGACCTTTATTTGGTACTGATTTTCACATTTCTTGACTTAGAGAAACAACATGCAATGATTTGAGGTGGACATCTGCCCCCTCCCCCCATGTCTCTACTTCCACATACTATTAAGACTCCTGGACTCAAACAGATGTTGCACAAGTACAGATAAATTCCATGCAGTCCATCCCTAGCAGAGAAAAGCAGGTATTCTACATCAGCTTACTGATTCACTCCACAGTCTTTTCAGCCTTTCATCTGGTTTTGTGCCTAAGGCTTGGAGAACTACAGTGCTCATTCCCCTAGAGAAAGGAGGCCTCAACGCTAACCCTGGTAGCTATAGCTCTATAAGCTCCTCACAAGCATTATGTGTAGCAATAGAATGCATCATTATGCATATGACCAAATCATTTCATGTTTGCTGTCTGCATAACCTTGCCAACTTTTTTGAAATTGTCACTGACAGCTTGATCGAGGCTAAGTCAGTATGCACAGCTCACTTCATCCAAGCCAAAGCTCTTGACACCATTTGTCACTCAGGCATCATAGATAAACTTATTAAACTAATTGTAAACCGTATGCTACCTGATACCTAATCGATAGTAATTTGGTTCATGAACAGAGCCTAGCAAATTAAGCCTTGCAGCACCTACTCCTTGAGAAGACTTTTTAACAGCAATTCTCCTTAGGGTTTGGTAGTGAGGCTGCTGCTCTTTGGCATTTATTTCTCAGATCTCAAAGCTAATGTCAAAGTTCTTTTGCTTACTAAAGTTGTTGATGATTGTAAAACTGGAGTCATCATGAACTTCCCTGGGGACTCAGATTCTACAAGAAGGACTAACAGGAACAAACCAATGACAGCATAGCCATTACAATCTCTGTAAATAGCCTGTTTGTAATATGTAATGCTGGTATTATGTAATGCTGTATCTGCTTACCCTTGGAGCTTTTCTCCCCGGGCCTCCGCTGAAAATGGGCATGCATCCAGTCGGACTATCCCGGTCAACAAATGTAAAATAAAATAAAAAATAAATAAATTATCATGATCTTAAGCTAAATGCAATAATTGCATATCCTTTGGCAAAAAGGAATGCCATTGCTACTACCATACTAATATAAGAGCATCCCCTTTAAAAGAGAATTAGTTGTCAGAGACTTGAGCACATCTGCTGACAATGAGCTCTTGTCTGATCATCATGTGGACACAGTTGCAGAAAATCCATCTATTCTGCCCAACTGGTTACTAAAAGGTATTTTCCCCAAGCTAAAGGATGTTATTATACCTCCTTACTTCTCCCTAATTCGACCAAAAATCAAATACAGTGCTTTATTTGGTTTGCAGCTGTCCAGACATTTGCACCAACTTGAAAGACCCCAACGTTTCATAACAAAAAACATCAAGGGCCTTTACCTATGCATTGTGTCTTAGATATCTTTTACTGTATTACTCTTAGTTTTCTTATAGAGATTCTTTAGAGGTGGTGTCTGCCTGACTTACAAGTCCTCAAATGACCCTGTCTTAAGCACCCTCCTTCATATTTGCGAAAGTGACATTAAGTAATGCCATGATCTCTCATATTAGATTCCTTAGCCTTCTCCATGCCACGGACCAAATCTGCTGGTGTAATATGCATTTCAGTCAAAAAAATTCCTCTCCTTTCCTCTCCCCTGGAACAGATCCCCCTTCATTTTAAATAAAGTAGTTCCTTTACCATCTTCAGGTACAATCTGGATGAGTGGATGAGTAGCCGCAAATACATTTTTGGTCTCACTCAACAAACTACCATGGAAAAGGGTAACAATATATATTAAAGGGAATTGCAGTTGCTGGGCTTGAAATAATCTACCTGATCAAGTTCCTGTCTCTCCCTGCTGACCCTTGCACTGAATCATGCTCATTCCTGTACGCTTGTTGCCTGCAGTGTATATGGAAGCCTTTCCTCTGTGCCAGTCATTCAGATCATACTAGGGAGGGCTCTGACTTTAAAGATAAATCTTTAATGGCCATTGGGAAAAAAATGACATGGAACTTTGCTAGCACGCCAAGAAACTTCACCAAGTTACTAAATGCATTTTTATACAGGTTAGAAATGACTGTCTTTTCCAACTACAGTATACAGTGAGGCATACAAAGAACATGAGTTAAAAATACATCTACAAGTAAAGGAAAGGATAACTGTTGTTAAAGATCCAGCTATCATGTAAACACAGCGTGACAAATATTGCTGAGTTGTTAGATCATTTTTAACATAAACCAAGAGGATGTGAGCACTTCGGTATGAATATACATTATGTCCTTTTTACCTGCACTAAAGTAACAGACCATTACTTTTGCATTATGTGAGAAGCAAAGTCATTTCATAAACTTGTTTACCTCTCAGAAGTGGAAAAGCACAAAGCCACCTATGCTTAGTTTATAGAAATCAGATACAGCAGAATATTACAGACAATGAAATAACAGACTGCATATGTGTACTCATATTCACATAACTTCTAATTTTAAAACAAGCTTTAATGAGAGAATCCATTTACATGTTTACAAGTGAAAATTCTGTAATGCTAGGTATGCTTAGATACAGTGCTAGAGGTATTTACAATAATAATTTGAACTTTGGCTGTTTACAGTTTTTCTGCTTTAAAAAGCCTGTGTTGAACCAGTTTGTGCTTGTTTGCTCAAATCTGCAGTGAGTTAGGCCTTCTGCCCTTGCTCTACTGTTTTCCGAATGCCTGCTGAGAGACTACAAGTGATACGTGCTTATTTTCAACTGTTTTCTGCACTTTCTGATTAACTAAAACAGTATTTGCTGTTTAACCTGTGCAACTGTATTTTACTGCGTTGTTTAGATTGTCTGCTAACTGAATTCCTCGTACAACTGAAATTACTGGTTGTCTGTTTTTTTTTGTTCATTTCTATTGTTTGCTGCACTTGAAAAACACTAGCATAGACTCAATTCAGGGTTTTGATGAATCTAGTACTGTTTGTGATCTTCGGACCTTGTAGAGCAGTTCATCTTTTGTCTGGAGAGGCTCCCCCTGTACCCTTTTGGCAAGGATTTGGACTGATCTAGCTAGTGTTACTGTTGCAGGACTCTGTGTAGGGTGTTTTGATTGGATAATTTGAACTTTGTCTGTTTTCTGTTTTTCTGCTTTAAAAAGCCTGTGCTTGAACTGGTTTGTGCTCGTTTGCCCCATTTCCGCATTGCGCAACATCATGCACTACTGCACAGAGGGATTGCCGGTTACAGATGCCTGCTGTCTAGCCTTGCAAATATTACCTAAACCAGAGCTCCTCATGCCTAAACCTATGAATACCTGCTCCTGCTGTATTCCCTCTTTAACAGTTATAGCCAGACCAAGCTTATTCCTAGGGCCATGAACTGTCAGTTTCCCTCTTTTTCTCCTACCAGCCTGGTTGACATAACTGACAGCCCCCACTTCTAAATTATTCCTGTACCATTTGTGAGAGATGCACCTATATTATGAATCTGGAATCACGGCTCTGTCGTGCAACAGACAGCAATACAAAACGGATTATCAGCCCACTTAACCACAACTCCTACTCATGACACACAGCATGCACATAGACCGACATATGTGGAGATACTCGCAAAAAATTTACCTAAACACCAGAGACCTCCAAAACACATACATACTAAACCAACCATAACACCCAAAACACACAATACACATAATAACACAAGCACAAGTGTCTCACCATCAAAGCCCATAAGGCAACGCACATCCACTCCAAATATCTTAGTCATGGGAGACTCTGTAGTGAGACACACAGCCATCACCCTCACCAGGCTGAACAAGGAGAAAGTCATGGTCAGCTGTTTTTCAGGTGCCTTGATTCATCAGATCACACAGGCACTCAAGTCTCTCAAAAGCAAGTACTGTTATGATTCAGTCATAGTACATGTTGGTGTGAATGACTTGAGATGTACCTTTCTGGACTACACGAAGAGAGACATGACTGAGCTCTCTGATTATGTGTCACAGGCAGGTATGTCCCTAGCCTTGAGCAGAATATTACCCTTACCTAGGATTATACCACAATATTAACAGCAAATCATTGACTTCAATAATTGGCTTAGGTTCCGGTGTCATTCTAAGGGGATCCAGTTTCATCAGCCTGGGATGACATGATCAATAGACCTTGATGCTTTACCAGAGATGGTCTTCATCTGTCACCCCTGGGATGTTGGCTACTGGCAAAGGCTGTAGTCTCCCCATAGTGACTTTTTTAGGCAATGTCACAAGGACAAAATTCCCAACCTAAAATTTTTTATTAAAAATAACCACAAAGTTATGCTGCTAAATGATAGGAGTCTTAGCATGAAACTGCACTCACTGGAAGCAGTCCTCACCTTGGAAGACACTGACATCTGTGCAGTCACAGAGACCTGGTTCAAGGCTGTGGAGAGCACCTCATCCGTACCAGGTTGCATCTCCTACCACATGTTCAGACCACAGAAAGAGTGAAAACTAAAGGAGGCAGTGTATCAATGTTCATTAAAGATAAATACACCTCCAAATTGGTTAAACAGTACAATTCCCTGGATAGATGTTAGGTGCAAATAACTGTTTATAGAAAACATATTCAAGTCATTGCCAGCTACAGGACCCCCTCCATGAATCAGGACACCCACTCTGCCTATTTGGTTTTACTGGAATCCATCAAGATACATCCGAACACCATGGTTCTGGGTGATTTATTTACCCATCCATTGACTGGGTAAATTACTCATGCTCAAACTCACTTGCCCAAAGGTTCCTTAAGTTCATTAACTTCAATGCCCTGGACCAGCTCATGGACACCCCAACTAGGGGGTGCCAACATCCTGGATCTGGTACTTGCCAATATTGGGAACCTCTGTAGCACCTCCACTCTGAGGTCTTCCCTTGTCAGATCTGACCACAAATCAGTTTCATTCACAGTAACTATCACACCTGACTCCCCCCCCCCCCCCAGGAGGAACTAAACCAAAAAACTTGTCCAAAGCAGATTATATCCTTCTAAGGGATGGTATAAATAGGTTCACAGCATCTCCTCCCTCAGATGGAACTGGCAACTATGCTGAGTCCTACATCAATGCTTTTTACAAACACCTATATAACTGCATTGATGCAAAACAACCTTTTCAAGGGAGAGCAAACCTGCCTGGTGGACAACTGCCATTGACAGGCTTTACAATAACAGGAAGAAATTGCTGTCTGAGTAAGATGGAGCAAGCCCTAAACTGGAAACACTCCTTCCTCAGATTAAACAACAACAAATAAGACTTCTTGTAAAGTCCTGCATAGCAAACTATGAATCCAAATTAGCATCCTCAACTAAAGACAACCATAAGGCGTTCTTTAGTTACATCTGTAGCTTAAAAGGTAAGACCCAGATTTGTACTGAACTGGTAGTTAATGATAGCACATACACTGAACCTGTGGACATAGCAAATCTGTTAGCCAACAGGTTGTGTGAAAACTTCACTCCCCTGTCCCCCCCACACATACCCCAGGGCATTCTTTCCACCTGCCTTCACCTTGTATCTCTAGAGAGCAGGTCGTATATGCCCTCTCTAAGGTAAGGCCAAAAACACAGCATCTCTGGGACCTGATAACATCCCAGGCTGCATCCTACATGGGTTACAACAAGAACTAGCAACTTCATTGGGTACGATTTTCAATCATAATCGAAGTACTGGCTTTATCCCAGCTGAATGGAAAATAGCCACTGTTATCCCTGTGCACAGAGATGGTGCTTCCACTGACTCCAGGAACTATAGACCTATTAGCCTGACTAGCCTTATCTGCAAGGCCATGGAGTGAATCATCATGGACCTTATCAACAAAGATATAGGTAATCTCCAAACACTTGACCCTACTCAGTTTGGATTTGTCAAAGGGAGATTATGTCTGTTAAACCTGATGGACTTCTTTGAGACAGTCACCAGAGCTCTAGATGATGGGAAAACTGTGCATACAGCCTACCTGGACTTGGCCAAGGCTTTTGACACTATTCCCCACTCAGGCATTACTTACAAACTCACCCAGGTAGGTATCAACCCTTATATCGTTATGTTGGTTGCTAACTGGCTCACCAATAGAACCCATACAATCAAAATAGGGGAATTCACCTCCAACAGCAGATCCATAGCCAGTGGTGTTCTACAAGGATCACTCCTGGGAGCTATACTGTTGGGAACCTATTTCTCCGAAGTACAAGCAAAAACTAAAGGTGTGTGGCTGACAAGGTTTACTGATGACTGGAAACTGGGAGCGGTCATAGAATAGCCAAACAATGTCAACATCGTACAACTGGGTCTTATGCAAACAAATGACTGGTGCCAAAGTCACAGCCTTACACTCATTGCAAAAAATATATTATCATCCCTTTCAGTTAGAGCAATGTTCTTGCTAACTACCACAGCAATAGAAACACCCTAAGCACACACTCAGTGGTGAGAGACCTGGACACACAGGTTGACAGCAACCTCTTACTTTTTCTGTGGGCACATGCATGATGCAGCTTGAAGACAGATGCATCCATAGCATGCTTTGTTTGATGACTAGTTACTTAGCAAAAGTAGTAAAACAGTTGAGTTGATGCAGTTTTTTTGTTTGAACAAGATAAAGGCATCATTCACCATTTATTGATGGAAAGACTGATTGTGTTGTGAAGCTTGGCATTTTTAGTGAGAATTATTTAGAGAGTCAGAACTATGTCACCATGATACTCAGTGTTCACCACCCCTGAAAGCTGAAAATGTGTTAAGACTTAATATTAATGAGGTCACTGACAGCCTGGAGGCAACAGAAATTGGTTTCTGGAATTTGACAGGACTGTTTCATACTTGTATAAAAGTGTTGCATGCTATATTATTAAGAATGTCAGATACCTGTATGATCCACAGGTGGAAATTGAGCCAGTTGGACAAACCACTGACAAGAGATTCAGGAAACATCAGTGGACACAGTTAAACAACTTAAACACTCCTCAATGAACAGCAAGTTATCGTGCAATAACATAAACTAAGATTATATTGTGTTTTACACGCTGAAGTAAAGTTTTTTTTTATTATGTGAGAATTGCAATGGACTAACATTTTTGGCTGTTGCATTAGTAAAGCATCTGTCATTGCCTGAAATAGAGGTCAGATATAAAACTCAGGGTAGTACTGACTGACTCTCTGAAATTTTACAAGACAGAAGTGCTGTGGAAGCTGCAGCAACCAGGTAGAAATGGATTGTATCTATGGAAACAGTGTTGATGGAACAGGATTACTTGGAATTGAGTATAAAATAATGACATTTAAATTATCATTCCCAACTACTTTAGAGGTATTTTAAAATGGGAAAGCCGAGGTGCTTCATATTTCTGTTGATATGATGGAGAAAATAAAGAAATGGTCAGTGAGGCTGGTATAATTCAGATGAATGAAAAAGACAAAGATTTTCTTGAATTGGGAGACGATACAACTGGACAAACAGAAGTTGCGTGGGGCAGAAGAATAATTTCAGCTGAGGAAATAACTATGTTAGTAAGAGCTAGCTTTGGTACAGAAGGGCTTGATAGACTGCAGAGTCTAACATGAAGCTTAAGGGGACAGATGTGTCTGTCAACAATGATGTATTGATCCCGACTGCTTTTAGAAGAGACACAGTGTAGTGTATTGTTAGCATCCCAGTTTTAGGCAAACAGTTTTAGTGCAATTTGTGTTTCATTAAAGAAGCCATGATGGTAGCTTTTTTCTTTCTTCGTCATTAATTAACGTCCTGTTCTAGTTTAAGCCAGGTAAGTTGTTATCATTTGGAGGGGTCTAGCCACGAGTGCAAAGGATATACATTTTTTAATGTTATTTTTTAAAATGGAATAAATGGTGGCACTTAAGTTCTTCCAAAAAAAGGGGAAGAAAACATTAATTTTATTTTACATATCTTTATTTTTAAAACAGACCATAATAGGACTTGATGAGGTTTAACTATGTGTATGTAGAGATATGGCACTATATTGAAGGTAATGACTCGGTTTGTGATAAACATGCGATTGGTGAAAAAACTATCTAAAAAATATTATATAGTTTTGTTATATTAGCACTTGCTGAAATTTAACCATGCATACAGGAAGGTTTACCACTGTGTGGAAAATTAAAATATCAGTTTGTGGTAAAAATCATATACAATAAAATGAGGCAATTTTGAAGAATGAAATGAAAATGGCCCTTCTTTTGAGATTTCAAATGTCTTCTTTGAGGTTGGGGAGGGCTGACAATTGCTAGTATTCTGCATTTATTATGGCTATTCAATGATAATGTTTTATACTTGTAATATGTGTTGAAATCTTTATTAATGCTAATGAACAGCTGCTTTACACGTGTTAGATAACTGTAACAGGCAAAGTAGATACTATAATGGATGGCAGTCTGAATTTAGGTAAAAGAATTAGAAAAAAAGACGGTCATTGAAATTAGTGTGTCCGTGTATAAGGGTAGAAGTTAAACAGCTGTTTAAGGATTTTCCTTAACTTAAATTCATCCAGGGTATTAACAACTGGCATATTAGTGGGTTGCTCAAAATGGATAATTTACATTATAGATAAAGCCTACTAAGCATGAATAATGGGATGAATGCAAAGGAAAGACAAGAATAACAAGCAGTCATGTGGACAGGACAATGAAGAAAAGCTTGGTAAGTAAAGGATAATATGAAGGGATAGGATGACCGGGGTAATTAAGTGTTAATAATGGTGATCATAGTGTGCTTGGGTCCTTTACACCTCTGATAGTGTGTGCATGTGTGAAAGAAAAACAGGAATAACTTACTCTGAGTGACCCACAAGCTGTCCATTGCAACCCCAGCTGCGCTCTCCCTTCCTCCTTAATTCATGTTTATAGTCATGACAAATGTTAACAATATGCACATGCAATGAAAATAGCCGTATGCATATTCACAGTTGTCCAACTGCATACACCTTTTCTAAAAGCAATAAAAGAATATCAAAAAAGAAGTCACATACTAACACATTAGTGGTGGTGGGGGGCATTTTATTTCTTAATTTTTGTTTTTTTACCATTAGGCTATGGTATAGGGTACAGTGAGTTGGCAGATCCCATTTGCTGGAAGTGGGCATTATTAACTATAAGGAGCAGAAACAAAATATTTTCATCTTACTATTTTATAACTTTGGTCTTACAACTGCATGATGGGGCATGCATTTTTTACAAATAACAGGCTGAATGCCCATTAGTCTCAAGGTCAGTCATGTGAATAAATTCCCACATATGTGTGAAAAATGGGGGTGCTTAAAGAAATTACATCAATGACAGATGAATAATAATGATTACTCATCTGTAAAGGGTGAA
The DNA here is from genome assembly GCF_019279795.1 of Protopterus annectens. Lineage (NCBI taxonomy): Eukaryota > Metazoa > Chordata > Ceratodontiformes > Protopteridae > Protopterus > Protopterus annectens. Next base: position 1,050,066,649 of record NC_056747.1, read on the forward strand.
AACATAATGTATTTTCAATGGTACTTATTTTGCATTTTACACTGTGATATGGTATTAAGGGTGTTTATAGAAAGTGCTAAATAAAGGGCACTATTGTATCCTTCACTCATATTGGGATGATGGTAGAAGATGGACAGAAGGAATGTGATCACACAGGGGCAAAAAAGCAGGTGGTGATGAATATAAAGTGCACAGAATATGAGGAAAGATGCATATAAATGTGTGTGTTAGAGAAATTAAACTGAACGTAAAAATCAGAATGACACAACTGGCACACACGCAAACACACACACACACACACACACACACACACACACACACACGCACGTGCACACACACACACACACACACACACACACACACACACACACACACACACACACACACGCATGCTTTCCTTATGAATAACCTGCTCCCAAACTATAAATGGTTAATTCATGGATCACATATGGTTGACAGCACATATTCTCAAGACATTATAATATGCAATGTACAATAATTTCCCTGTACCTCATATACTTCACATACTTAAATACGCTATTTCAACTCTCACACAGCTGTGGAGAATCCTATCTCTGTAAAAAACAAAAAAAAAAAAAAAAAAAAAAATCTTGCTTTTTTCCCACTTTTCTGAGAGTTAAAAAAGTTCAGTTACAGGCTTGCTGTTCCTGAACTGTTTGAAAGTTTCTGTGAGGCCATTTTTGCTTGGGCTGAAGGAGGGTCTCTGTGTTCATCAGTGGCAGTGACTAACATTGAGCAGCTTCCCTGCCCCCCGCGGAGGTGGTTACTGACTTGAAACTGTAGTTTTATTGGCCACTAGGGGTCATTTCCATAACTCCTTCATCTTCCTCTCTTAAAACCTAGTTGCCTTGTGGTTTGAGCGTCTTTTCAGGCTTGTTGGCTGTTGGTGAAGCACCCTCCAAGAGGAAAAAACGCTGAGAGAAGAAGGGAGCCACTTTTGAGATTTTAAGTATTTTTTCTCTGTTTATTTGCTAAGTTTTTCTGCATAGCTGCCTAGCTTGAGCATTTTCTGGCTTGTTAAACTTGATTTCTGTATTAGTAGCTGTATTTAGAGCACAACCAAAAGCTGTTTGCTGAATTTAATGTTTGCACTTAATTTTAAATCGTTTTTCTCTTAAAACTTGCATATTTTCTGTCCTTGACCTAGCACTCTTGTGTGGGGTCATTTACTGCACTGTTATAACTTGATATTACTTGTGAACCTCTGCTATCTCTGTAAAAAACAAAACAAAAAAAAATCTTGCTTTTTTCCCACTTTTCTGAGAGTTAAAAAAGTTCAGTTACAAGCTTGCTGTTCCTAAACTGTTTGAAAGTTTCTGTGAGGCCATTTTTGCTTGGGCTGAAGGAGGGTCTCTGTGTTCATCAGTGGCAGTGACTAACATTGAGCAGCTTCCCTGCCCCCCGTGGAGGTGGTTACTGACTTGAAACTGTAGTTTTATTGGCCACTAGGGGTCATTTCCATAACTCCTTCATCTTCCTCTCTTAAAACCTAGTTGCCTCGTGGTTTGAGCATCTTTTCAGGCTTGTTGGCTGTTGGTGAAGCACCTTCCAAGAGGAAAAAACGCTGAGAGAAGAAGGGAGCCACTTTTGAGATTTTAAGTATTTTTCTGTTTATTTGCTAAGTTTTTCTGCATAGCTGCCTAGCTTGAGCATTTTCTGGCTTGTTAAACTTGATTTCTGTATTAGTAGCTGTATTTAGAGCACAACCAAAAGCTGTTTGCTGAATTTCCTGTTTGCACTTAATTTTAACTCGTTTTTTTCTTAAAACTTTCATAGAAGTATTTTCTGTGTGGGGTTAATTGTGTGGGTCATTTACTGCACTGTTGAAACTTGCTATCTCTGTAAAAACTCTGAAAACAAAAACAAAAACAAAAAAAAAAAAAAATCTTGCTTATTTCCCACTTTTCTGAGAGTTAAAAGTTCAGTTACAGGCTTGCTGTCCTGAACTGTTTGAACGCTTCTGTGAGGCCATTTTTGCTTGGGCTGAAGGAGGGTCTCTGTGTGTTCATCAGTGGCAGTGACTAACATTGAGCAGCTTCCTGCCCCCGAGGTGGAGGTGGTTACTGACTTGAAACTGTAGTTTTATTGGCCACTAGGGTCATTTTTTCCATAACTCCTTCATCTTCCTCTTAAAAACCTAGTTGCCTGTTTGAGCGTCTTTTCAGGCTTGTTGGCTGTTGGTGAAGCACCTCCAAGAGGAAAAACTGAAAGAAGAAGGAGCCACTTTTAGAGATTTTAAGCATTTTTCTCTGTTTATTTGCTAAGTTTTTCTGCATAGCTGCCTAGCTTGAGCATTTTCTGGCTTGTTAAACTTGATTTCTGTATTAGTAGCTGTATTTAGAGCACAAAAAAGCCAAAAAGCTGTGTTTGCTGAATTTCCTGTTTGCACTTAATTTTAAATCGTTTTCTTAAAACTTGCATATTTTCTGTCCTTGACCTAGCACTCTTGTGTGGGGTCATTTACTGCACTGTTATAACTTGATATTACTTGTGAACCTCTGCTATCTCTGTAAAAACAAAACAAAAATCTTGAATCTTTTTTTTCACTTTTTGAGAGTAAGTTCAGTTACAGGCTTGCTGTTCCTGAACTGTTTGAAAGTTTCTGTGAGGCCATTTTGCTTGGGCTGAAGGAGGCCTGTGTTCATCAGTGGCAGTGACTAACATTGAGCAGCTTCCCCTGCCCCCGTGGAGGTGGTTACTGACTTGAAACTGTAGTTTTATTGGCCACAATAGGGTCATTTCCATAACTCCTTCATCTCTCTTAAAACCTAGTTGCCTCTGGGTTGAGCGCCTTTCAGGCTTGTTGGCTGTTGGTGAAGCACCTCCAAGAGGAAAAAAATGCTGAGAGAAGAAGGAGCCACTTTTGAGATTTTAAGTATTTTTTTCTCTGTTTATTTGTTAAGTTTTTCTGCATAGCTGCCTAGCTTTTGAGCATTTTCTGCTTGTTAAACTTGATTTCGTATTAGTAGCTGTATTTAGAGCACAACCAAAAGCTGTTTGCTGAATTTCCTGTTTGCACCTCTAATTTTAATTTTAAATCGCTTTTTCTTAAAACTTGCATATTTTCTGTCCTTGACCTAGCACTCTTGTGTGGGGTCATTTACTGCACTGTTATAACTTGATATTACTTGTGAACCTCTGCTATCTCTGTCTAAAAAAAAAAACAAAAAAAAAATCTTGCTTTTTCCCACTTTTCTGAGAGTTAAAAAGTTCAGTTACAGGCTTGCTGTTCCTGAACTGTTTGAAAGTTTCTGAGGCCATTTTGCTTGGGCTGAAGGAGGGTCTCTGTGTTCATCAGTGGCAGTGACTAACATTGAGCAGCTTCCCTGCCCCCTCCGGTGGAGGTGGTTACTGACTTGAAACTGTAGTTTTATTGGCCACTAGGGTCATTTCCATAACTCCTTCATCTTCCTTAAAACCTAGTTGCTCGTCGTGGTTTGAGCCGCCTTTTCAGGCTTGTTGGCTGTTGGTGAAGCACCCTCCAGGAAAAAAACGCTGAGAGAAGAAGGAGCCACTTTTGAGATTTTAAGTATTTTTTCTGTTTATTTGCTAAGTTTTTCTGCATAGCTGCCTAGCTTGAGCAGCATTTTCTGGCTTGTTAAACTTGATTTCTGTATTAGTAGCTGTATTTAGAGCAAGAACAACCCGAAGCTGTTTGCTGAATTTCCTGTTTGCACTTAATTTTAAATCGTTTTTTTTCTTAAAACTTGCATATTTTCTGTCCTTGACCTGACCTAGCACTGTGTGTGTGGGGTCATTTACTGCACTGTTATAACTTGATATATACTTGTGAACCTTACCTCTGCTATCTCTGTAAAACAAAAACAAAAAAAAAAAATCTTGCTTTTTCCCACTTTTCTGAGAGTTAAAAGTTCAGTTACAGGCTTGCTGTTCCTGAACTGTTTGAAAGTTTCTGTGAGGCCATTTTGCTTGGGCTGAAGGAGGGTCTCTGTGTTCATCAGTGGCAGTGACTAACATTGAGCAGCTTCTCTGCCCCGTGGAGGTGGTTACTGACTTGAAACTGTAGTTTTATTGGCCACTAGGGGTCATTTCCATAACTCCTTCATCTTCCTCTCTTAAAACCTAGTTGCCTCGTGGTTTGAGCGTCTTTTCAGGCTTGTTGGCTGTTGGTGAAGCACCCTCCAAGAGGAAAAAAAACTGAGAGAAGGGAGCCACTTTTGAGATTTTAACTATTTTTCTCTGTTTATTTGCTAAGTTTTTCTGCATAGCTGCCTAGCTTGAGCATTTTCTGGCTTGTTAAACTTGATTTCTGTATTAGTAGCTGTATTTAGAGCACAACCAAAAGCTGTTTGCTGAATTTCCTGTTTGCACTTAATTTTAAATCGTTTTTTTCTTAAAACTTGCATATTTTCTGTCCTTGACCTAGCACTCTTGTGTGGGGTCATTTACTGCACTGTTATAACTTGATATTACTTGTGAACCTCTGCTATCTCTGTAAAAAACAAAAAAAAAAAAAATCTTGCTTTTTTCCCACTTTTCTGAGAGTTAAAAAAGTTCAGTTACAGGCTTGCTGTTCCTGAACTGTTTGAAAGTTTCTGTGAGGCCATTTTTGCTTGGGCTGAAGGAGGGTCTCTGTGTTCATCAGTGGCAGTGACTAACATTGAGCAGCTTCCCTGCCCCCTGTGGAGGTGGTTACTGACTTGAAACTGTAGTTTTATTGGCCACTAGGGGTCATTTCCATAACTCCTTCATTTGTCCTCAGAGGAGTGGTTTAAGGCAGTAACTTGTAGTTTATTGGCCATTTTGGGTCATTTCCTGTCTTTTCCAGCCCCCTGCTATAAAGCACGCTTTAGCGCGCATTAGCGTGATTTAGCGCGGAGTTGCCACTGTTGCACACTAGGGCAGCTCCGGTTAAGCAGGTTTAAACTATTCGGGCTACCTAAAGTCCACTCTTCAAATTTTCCCTTAAAACTACCTTCCTCGAACTATACTACTGATCTAATCAGCGTATCCTATAATTAAAAAGATCATCTCTACTTGACTCCAAGTAGACTATTCTCTATCTGTTAAACGTAGCACTTGCTCCTACAGTACTTATTACCTTGATACGGCACTCTTGTCATAGATAGTACCCCAAAAAGGCAACCCTCCATTTCTCGGTCACCCACGTCCCCCGGAATCTTTTTAAAGTTTTTTGTCTATTCCTTCTAGCATGTCGAGGGATCAGTTGCTAGTGTCCTCTCCTGCTCAGCTGGTGAACCTGGGAATATTGAGGCAATGTTACAATTGCCTCATGTACACAGACAACCCTCTCCTCCTCCCACAAAACACAAATACATGCGAGATATGCAACTATACGGCCAAACTGGAGGCTGAGCTCTCTCAACATAGGACTGGCAAGACCAGTCAGGAGGAGAAGGTTACCACACACACTATAGACCCAGTCTCACATAGTACCATTACAACCTCAAATCATACACATAAACACACAAAGACATACTCGGAGGCTCTGATCAAAAATCTACCAAAACAGCAGAGGCCACCAAAGCAGAAACCCAAACAACCACCACCTCAGAACACAACACCTGCAACACATAGACCTCACAGTCAGAGTGTCAAACAGTCACAGCCCTTAAGGCCAAACACAATGCCAGACACACTAGTCATTGGTGACTCCATAGTCAGACACACTGACGTCCCGCTCACCAGACTGAGTAAGGAGAAGGTCACAGTAAGCTGCCTGTCGGGCGCTAGAATCCGCCACATAACGCAAGCACTCAGGTCTCTCAACAGCAGGTACAAATATGACTCAGTCATTGTCCACGCTGGTGTAAACGACCTGAGACGCACCTCCTTGGACTACATGAAAAGAGACATTGAGGAGCTCTCTGATTATGTAGCCCAGGCAGGTATGACCCTGACCTTGAGCAGTATCCTACCTTCACCAAGAATGATGCCACAATACGGAGATAAGATGATCAGCTTTAACAATTGGCTTAAACACTGGTGTCATTCAAAGGGGATCCAGTGTCTGTCTGCCTGGGATGACATGCTGGACAAGCCACGCTGCTTCGCAAGGGACGGCTTGCACCTGTCACCCTGGGATTCCGGATATTGGCAAAGGCTCTTGCCACCCCATAGTGCCTTTTTAGGCAAGGCTCAAATTCTAAACCTACCACCCTAGAACACAAAAAAGAAAAAACTAAGGGTAATGCTGCTCAATGCCAGAAGTCTAAATCTCAAAATGCACGCACTCGAGGCCCTTCTCAGTATGGAGAACATCGATGTCTGTGCTGTGACAGAAACCTGGTTTAAGGCTCCTGAGAGCACCCCAGCGCTATCAGGTTTTACCTCATATCATGCGTTCCGGCCCCAAAATCCGGACAATACCAAGAAAGGAGGGGGGTATCCATATTCATCAAGGACACCCACACCTCAAGACTGGTGGCAACGCACGATGCATCGGAGACCATCCAGGTGCAATTAACCATAGGCAAGACTGCTCTGCAAATTGTAGCATGTTACAGGCCACCCTCACAAACTCAGGAACCTCACATGGCCTTCCTGAAAACACTAGAGGGGATAAATGTATCACCAAACACCATCATACTAGGTGACTTCAATTACCCTAATATAGACTGGGATCACTACTCAAGCCCAAACACCCTAGCCCAAAAGTTCCTGGAATTCATAAACTCAAATGCCATGGAACATCTAGTCACCATCCCCACAAGAGGAGATAACATACTTGATCTCATCATCACGAACATGGGAGCACAATGTTCAACACCGGAGGTGTACCCCTCACTGGTGAGATCAGACCACAAACTAATCTCGCTGGAGGTCCTCATCCCACCCCCACCTGAAATAAAAAGACCACAGTAAAGAACTTCGCAAAAGCCGACTACACACTTCTAAAGACTAGTGTGGTCTCCTTTAAGGCCCCGAGCGGCGGAAAACAGTACTCAAGCCGCTGAATCACTTACAAATGCCTTCTACCAGCACCTGCAGGACTGCATGGATAAGGCAATCCCAAGCAAAACAAAGACTCTTTGTACCAAAGGCAAGCGCCCAGTCTGGTGGACCCCAGCCATAAACAAACTCTACAACAAAAGGAGGAAGCTACTACAAGATAGAGCAAAATCCTTAAAAGGTAAGACACCCTTGATCACTATAAGTAAAAACTAAGAGCTCTCATAAAATCATCCAAAGCAAATTTCGAGAGAAAAATAGCTAAAGACTCAAAAGACAATCATAAGGCCTTCTTTAGCTATGTTAGAAACCTGGGAGGAAACTCCCAGATATGCTCAGAGCTAGTTCAAAATGATGTGAAGATTACTGATCCTACAGACATTGCCAACATACTGGCTGACAGGTTCAGTGCAAACTCCCCCCCCTCCCCCCCAAAAGGAGAGATATCTACACCAAACGATTGCAGCCGCCCAAACATCTCCAGCGCCCAAGTGAGACCTGCTCTCTCAAAAGCGAAAAACACAGCATCCATGGGACCTGATGGTGTCCCCGGCTGTGTGCTCCATGAACTCAATGAGGAATTAAACCCACAGCTAGGACAGCTGTTTAATCATAGTCTTACCTCTGGATACACCCAGGAGTGGCGCACTGCAACTGTGGTACCACTTCACAAAGGCGGTGCCTCCACCGACCCTGGAAATTACCGGCCATTAGCTTGACAAGCCTTATCTGCAAAGCCATGGAGAGGATCATAATGGACCTCATAAATAAAGACATAGGGAATTTGCAGACTTTGGATCCAACCCAGTTTGGCTTTGTCAAAGGCAGATCATGCCTTTTAAACTTGGTTGACTTTTTTGAAACAGTCACCAAAGCCATTGATGAGGAAAGGCAGTCCATACAGCCTACCTCGATCTGGCTAAGGCCTTCGATACAATACCCCACTCGGGTATCATTGAAAAACTCATCAACTTAAATGTCAACCTATACATCACAAGATGGGTTGCAAACTGGCTGAGTGACAGAACCCACAGGGTCAGAGTTGCTGGCGCCATGTCAGACTCAAAGCCTGTCACAAGTGGTGTCCCACAGGGCTCAGTCCTGGGCCCACTCTTGTTTGGCATCTACTTTTCCGAAGTACAAGCAAACACAGGAGGGTTATGGCTGACAAAGTTTGCAGATGACTGCAAACTGGGCGCCATAGTAGAAAACACATCTGACACAGATATACTTCAGAAGGGTCTCACAGAAACGGATAACTGGTGCCAGAGCCACGGCCTAAAGTTAAATGCCAAAAAATGCATAGTCATACCCTTCGGGAAAAACAAGGTTACCCCTAGCTACCAAATAGGTGGCAATCCACTGAGCACAGAAGAAGTTATCAGGGACCTGGGGACCCAGGTTGATAGTAGTCTGTCATTCGACACCCATGTAGCTAAAGTAGTTAGGAAGACCTTCTACATTGCCCACCTTATCATGAAGGGATTCTCATCTAGATCAAGGGAGGTCATAGTCTCCCTTTACTCATCACTCATCAGACCAATGATTGAGTACAATGCCCCATTCGAATGTATCTGACCCGACATTTGCAGCAGCTGGAGAGGCCACAAAGTTCCTCACCAAAAGGATAAAGGGTCTCAAAAATCTGTCCTATGCTGCCCGACTGAAAGAACTCCAGCTCTATTCAGTCGCCACCGCTTGCTCAGAGGTGACCTTTGCCTAACATACAAGGCCATGTCAAACCCAGATTTGATGAATATGCTTCACCTCAAAAATCTAGATCCATCAGAGCCACAAGGGCGGGAGACTTAAACCTTGACACGGCTATTAATAGGACGTGCTGGAGGGATAGATTCATCACCCAAAGACTCCCTATGCTGTGGAACAAAATCCCGGTACATGTGAGGCAGAGCACCTCACTGGCCTTGTTCAAGAGAAATCTTGACCAATGGATGGGAGATCGCAGATATACCCCAGGGATTACCTCAGTGTCACTGCTCGACAGAGGCACAGCAAAATAATGGGTATAGTTCCCCATACTAAAGGGGTGGCGTAAGCCACAAAACGATGGGCTAGGCTTGTAAATGCCCTCGGGCAGATAGCCTAGTATGAACCTATGAACCTATGAACCTATGCATGGTTCCCCTCAAATTATCTATATGTTCCCAGTTATTCTCATTAGGGGTAATATATAATTATTGACACATGCATGGTTCCCCTCAAATTATCTATGATATGTTCCCAGTTATTCTCATTAGAGGTAATACATAATTATTGACCATGGGGTGGTTAAAGCAAATGGGATAGGTTATTTCAAGCAGAAAAACAGAAATTAGCTAGGCTTAAAATGGCTTACAAGGGCTGCTAACCTAGTACTTACCTATGAATCTATGAGAAAGAGAAGCAATCTTCAAGACTAGCCACACAAACTGGAATCTTACAGGCTCAGTAACAGAACAGAAAACATGGTTCAGAAATAAAACATCAAGGAAACAGATTGAGGAAGACAGCATTCAGAAAGGTAGAAATTGATGTCAGTCAGTAGTTGGGAAACTTAGACATATAGATTGATTAAATATATAGTAATAATTATCTGTCTATCTATGTATCTGTCTAATCTATCTATCTGTTTTCTACTTCTAGTATATCCATTCATATCCCACTTTATTATGTGTACTGTACTGATACAATTTACTAATAAAACAGGTACCTTCAAGAATCTTTAATTTCTTGTCCCATGTCATGTTCTCATGCAATTGCAGTGTATATCTATGAATGTTCACATTTGAGAGTATAAGCTTCCACAAGCAAACATAATGCACGTGTGTGTGTGTGTGTGTGTGTGTGTGTGTGTGTGTGTGTGTGTGTGTGTGTGTGTGTATGTAAGTGTGTGTGTTGTGTGTGTGTGAGTGTGTGCATCTGAGAGATACTCTCAGCTCTCCTTGTTTTTCAGGGCTATCTTTGATTTTGGCTCATGGTCTTGCTCAGTCCCGCATAATCCCACCTAAACTTGTGATTTTGGGAGAAAAGGTGATGGATTACACTAAATAAATAATGACAATAGCTAGAGTTATAGAGTTTTAGAAAATGTCTATTAATTCACATTCCTATATTCAGTCAAGTTCTTAAGTTAATAGTACTGATATTTTAAAAGTGTCCTTGATATCCAACAAATATTTCTGAATTTTTCACTGATTCTGTATTTAAAAGTATGTGAATGTTGTGTTTGTGTGTGTGTGTGTGTGTGTGTGTGTGTGTGTGTGTGTGTGTGTGTGTGTGTGTGTGTGTGTGTGTGTGTGTAAATGTGCCTCTTCCTGCATTAAAACTAGCTTGATGTAACCATCTTCAAGTTTATATCTGTCTTTATTTCATCAGGGAGTAGATGAGTGAAAAATAATACAAGACATACCAAACCTGCCTTACCCAACTTGGTCTCCTATAGATTGCTGAGGGCTGATCTATGCTTGGCTCACAAGGCATCCACAAACCCCACACTTATAAATCTCCTGCATATTTAGAAGTCAAACAGTACCATAAATACAAGGTCTAGGGTCCTGAATTTTTTCTGTGACTTAAACAGAACATGCTGGAGAGACAGATATGCGTCCCAGAGGCTGCCCTTACTAAGCACAAAATACTACAAGAACTAAAAGACACCACAGGAGAAGGAAGGCCTTCCCTCAGCTGGGAATACAAAACTAAATTAGCATAGTCAGAACTTTTAAGATACATTTGCTTGAAGGACCTGTAATTACCCTTTAAGCTGCCACTTTTAGTGTTTGGAGTTAACAAGCAGTATCTCACACTATATAAGCTTATTAATCACCCTGATTATTAGCTATTCCACAGTGATCTTTGCTATTTAAGCCTAAGTTCACCTGTGCAACCTTAACAGCTCTCAGTGGAATGACCAGTACCCATTAACTAAACTCTAATAACAGTTGTTCTGTTATACCTCCCTATTTAAAGAATGACAAAAATGATAATTTGCAGAAGGCTCTGGATCACATGCTGCTGTGTGATGTCATTTGACACTTTTGGTGTCTGTTTTACATATAATGCATGATCAAGCTCTTATCACTGAAGCTTTTTGTCAGCCTTCTGAGCAAGAAAAGCTGTCTAATCATGTACTAGTACCCCATTTTATCTCTGGATGACCAAATGATACACATTTCCCAAGTACACAGATGAGAATATGAAGTATACTTTCAAAATTATCAAGGCAATGATTTAAGCCAGACCTGGTCATTGTGCAGCTCCCCCAGGCCACATCCGACCCTTTGGCTGTCATTGAACAGCCTGTGAGAAACACTTGCTAATTGCAAGTACTCATTGGATTTTTTTTCCCAGACTATCTGTAAATCAAACTGATTCGATGGTAGTCCAGAAAAAAATGTAAACTCTGGTATTCTGTTTAAAAAAAGAAACAGACTATCAGCATTCAGCACGAACTGCTGATCAGTAAAAAAAAATAAAACAGTGTAAGAAACTTCTCTGTGTGGAAGATTTTCAGTCCATAATTTTTCTAGTTAATCACTGTATATTAATCAGATCAGACAATAGCAGTAGAAGTAGCGAACGTAAGCTCGTCTTAAAACAAAAACAAAAGAAAACAAAAAGTAATAATAGAAAATATATAATTGTACAGCATTACTATGTATTCAAAAGTAATCCAAGCAAGGCAGGCAGTCTGTTTCCAGTGGAAAATCCTTTATTAATTACACAGACAAGCAATCCAAGTAAAACAAAAATAGAGTAATAATTTCCTCACAAGCTTTCTATATATATATATATATATATATATATATATATATATATATATATATATATACTTTTTATCAGGCATGGGAGTGGTTTATTGTGCTGTAAAACAAAGTGTTATTGGTACACATGTTAAATTCACACCCCTTCCCCCATCAGTGTGACATTTGAGCTGGTCCTGCCCTACTTACTAGCTGTCATAATAATATATAAACCTTATGTACTTTAAATAAAATTATATAATGATGTGGCACCTCTTATTTAACCAAATTATTAAGTAGATTATTAAGTCTGTGATTTTATCCAATAACACAAACAAATGGTAGACACAACCAAAAATTCACCAAAAGCTGGTACGGTCCCCCTTGACCCGAGAAGGAGAGTCAGATTTACGTTGATTCACAAATGCAGAATTTATTTAGAATTACACCAAGTACACAAGAGCGAATACGTTATGGTTAAGCGCTTTCATCTGATAGTGTCAGATTTCATCAGAACCCATATTCAATGAAACTTCACAGTTTATATAACCATTTTGGCGCCCTTTTTCATTACATTAATTAATTAGCCACAACTAATTGTCTTGATACAATTTCCTTAAAAAATCACCTTGTTAAAAAATATATATAATATATAATAATATATTCAGTGTACTAAATACATTACTTACTATATTACATATGCATCCTCATATATTACATGATTACTATGTTAAAAACATAAATGTATAAAAATGTGAATGTAATATTTATAAAACATCTGTTCCTATATATCCTCTACTATAATATTAATTAACACTAATTATCTATACTATTAATGTAAATATATACCCCAATGTCTTATTAACTCAATGAGGAACTTATACTGTGTAAAAATTGTAAAGCTTATAAAGTAAAACTTATGAAGTAAACGAACAATGTCCTCACACAGAGACTTACATTCGTGTTGTGCCCTATACACCAACTGTAACACTACACAAAAATACTATGGCTATACAAACTAATAATGGGAAAGACATAATAAACATTTCTATACTCCCTACTACAGAGCTAGAAAAGGTTTCAGGCTAATGTGGTCATTAATTCCTGGAGGTGTTGTTGCATCCAGGCTTATTTGCCATTTGCTTTCTACCCATGCTAGATATGTCTTCCAATTACCTCCTCTATCCCCCATTTCAACCTGATCAATAATTGCAAATAAGAAAGTATGATCTTGACCATTTTCAATATTATGTTTGCTCAACGCATTCTTAGGGTCCCCTCTCTTTATTCTATATAGGTGTTCGTAAATTCTAGTCTTGAATTTCCTCTCTGTTTTCCCTATATAGTAAGCGGGGCACTTAGTACACGTAGCTATATATACTATACGTTGTGAATTGCAATTCCCTTTCCTACATGTAACCAATGATCTAGTAATGTTGTTAATCCTTAATCTAACATTAGTATTGATGTTCTTACATTGGTTACATGAACCACATCTGGATGTACCTTTCTTATTTGCCCCTTCAATTTTACTTTTATTTTGCTCTAATATTCTCTTTAGATTACTACCTGTTTTGTATATAGTACATAATTGCCTTCCAACTATATGTCCTATAGATGTTGATGAAGACAATAACTCCCAATACTTCTTCAATATTTCAATCACTATATTAGTGTATGGGTTGAACCTTAACACACAAACTTTCTTTTCATTGTCAAAATTCACTGTGGGCTTACTAATGAGGTTCCTTCCCAACAATGGTACATACTTGTTTCCCCATTGACTTTTGACAAAAGTTGTTACATTGTCTAACATATTTTTAGGGTAACCTCTATCTAAAAATAAGTTGTACAGTGTTTCTATCCCTCTAATCATGCACTCTCTAGTAGATGACATCCTAGCTATACGAATGCTTTGTCCCTTTACCACATTTCGAAATATGTGGGGGGGGTGGCAACTGCTATAATGTATATAGTCGTTGGAAAATGTGGGCTTCCTGTAGATTTGAGAGGCAAAACCACTCCCTGTATTGGTAATCAGGGTGTCCAAATATGCTATTTCATTTTTGTCATGTTGGTAGGTAAACCTCAAAAAATCAGTAGTGTGATTGAGATAATCAATAAACAATGATATTTCGTTAATAGGTCCTGTCCAAATGATGAACATATCGTCCAAAAACCTCGTATACAACTTTATATGCTTATAATATTCACTTAGGAATATACTGTTGTTCTCCCACTCAAGCATTACTAAATTAACAAAAATAGAGGCGCAAGAAGCCCCCATTGCAATCCCCCGAGTTTGTCGAAAATATTCACCAGCATGGAAAATATAATTGTAATCTAGAACTAGGCCCATCATATCCATAATTAAATTGAGTCTATCCCAAGTAAGCCCAGAGTATTTAATAAGGCTGTTGTTGGACAGGACCTATTAACGAAATATCATCGTTTATTGATTATCTCAATCACACTACTGGTTTTTTGAGGTTTACCTACCAACATGACAAAAATTAAATAGCATATTTGGACACCCTGATTACCAATACAGGGAGTGGTTTTGCCTCTCAAATCTACAGGAAGCCCACATTTTCCAACGACTATATACATTATAGCAGTTGCCACCCCCCCACATATTTCGAAATGTGGTAAAGGGACAAAGCATTCATATAGCTAGGATGTTATCTACTAGAGAGTGCATGATTAGAGGGATAGAAACACTGTACAACTTATTTTTAGATAGAGGTTACCCTAAAAATATGTTAGACAATGTAACAACTTTTGTCAAAAGTCAATGGGGAAACAAGTATGTACCATTGTTGGGAAGGAACCTCATTAGTAAGCCCACAGTGAATTTTGACAATGAAAAGAAAGTTTGTGTGTTAAGGTTCAACCCATACACTAATATAGTGATTGAAATATTGAAGAAGTATTGGGAGTTATTGTCTTCATCAACATCTACAGGACATATAGTTGGAAGGCAATTATGTACTATATACAAAACAGGTAGTAATCTAAAGAGAATATTAGAGCAAAATAAAAGTAAAATAGAAGGGGCAAATAAGAAAGGTACATCCAGATGTGGTTCATGTAACCAATGTAAGAACATCAATACTAATGTTAGATTAAGGATTAACAACATTACTAGATCATTGGTTACATGTAGAAAAGGGAATTGCAATTCGCAACGTATAGTATATATAGCTACGTGCACTAAGTGCCCCGCTTACTATATAGGGAAAACAGAGAGGAAATTCAAGACTAGAATTTACGAACACCTATATAGAATAAAGAGAGGGGACCCTAAGAATGCGTTGAGCAAACATAACATTGAAAATGGTCAAGATCATACTTTCTTATTTGCAATTATTGATCAGGTCGAAATGGGAGATAGAGGAGGTAATTGGAAGACATATCTAGCATGGATAGAAAGCAAATGGCAAATAAGCCTGGATGCAACAACACCTCCAGGAATTAATGACCACATTAGCCTGAAACCTTTTCTAGCTCTGTAGTAGGAAGTATTGAAATGTTTATAATGTCTCTCCCATTATTAGTTTGTATAGCCATAGTATTTTTGTGTAGTGTTACAGTTGGTGTATAGGGCACAACACGAATGTAAGTCTCTGTGTGAGGACATTGTTCGTTTACTTCATAAGTTTTACTTTATAAGCTTTACAATTTTTACACAGTATAAGTTCCTCATTGAGTTAATAAGACATTGGGGTATATATTTACATTAATAGTATAGATAATTAGTGTTAATTAATATTATAGTAGAGGATATATAGGAACAGATGTTTTACATGTTACATTTATTTTTATACATTTATGTTTTTAACATAGTAAATATGTAATATATGAGGATGTATATGTAATATGGCAAGGAATTTATTTAGTACACTGAATATATTATTATATATTATATATATTTTTTAACAAGGTGATTTTTTAAGGAAATTGTATCAAGACAATTAGTTGTGGCTAATTAATTAATGTAATGAAAAAGGGCGCCAAAATGGTTATATAAACTGTGAAGTTTCATTGAATATGGGTTCTGATGAAATCTGACACTATCAGATGAAAGCGCTTAACCATAACGTATTCGCTCTTGTGTACTTGGTGTAATTCTAAATAAATTCTGCATTTGTGAATCAACGTAAATCTGACTCTCCTTCTCGGGTCAAGGGGGACCGTACCAGCTTTTGGTGAATTTGTGATTTTATCCAAGACAATATACTACATGGCTGGAAATATATCAACCTTAGTTCATTTGGCAATCAAAAATATATATATAAATATATACATATACATTTTGCATGTAAAAATCAGCTTCTGTTTTCATAACCTATTGTTAACAAAAATCACTTTCGTCCTTCTAGACTTCTTCAGGTCTGTGTACAAGAACCCTAAAAACCTATATAATTGTATAATTAGTTAGTATTGTTATTACACATCATTTTGAATAAAATGGAAAAAAGAACCAGGAAAAAATAAAAATAAGAAAAAATGTATGTATGATGATGGAAACAAAATATACACTTAAATTTCAACTGATTTAAAATGGTATTTAAAACCAATTTGTAGAATAAAATAAAATAAAAAACAATTAGTCATGTAAACAATGTGGCAATTTTTTAAGTTCCAGTGCACTTTTAATTGAACAGTAGTAGTTTAGGCCAGGCTTCCTAAAAGAGATGTGCTTTAATTGCCACATGAGTTCATGTTTCTCCAGAATATTTGGGATGTCTCCTTCAAGATCACCCATGTCTATGCAATCCAGGATCTGGAACTTAAAACCTGTGTGTCTTTTATGAAGAGAAATGTGTTTGGCTAGTGCATTATTTTTACATCCAGAGCGGATTTCTGACAGATGACATGAAATCATACGCTTGAGTTTATTTACAGTCTTGCCCACATAGAATGCATCACATTCATTGCACTGTGCCCTGTAAATTACTTTTTTTTTGTTACAGTCACCCCCTGCACTGGTTTTAATGATCTTCTTTAAATAAGGGCAATAAAAACTATCACCTTGCTCTATAAATATATAAAATGTACAATTAGTTTCACATCTTTTAGTGCTTTTCTCACATGGTCTAGGTTTAAATTCAACAAAACTTCTAATGTTCCTGGCCTTCCTATAAACAGATGATGGGCTTCACCTAAGATGTTAATCAGAAAAGGGTTTCCTGTGACAATGTCCCAATTTTCTTCAATAATATTTTTGATACTGTGATAATCCAAAGTGTATGTCAGGATGCAGCTATTTTTGCATTTGTTATTCTCTGTGGAATTACTTAACATTTTTCTACTGGGGATGTTGAGTGAAGGTGCTTCAGTCCTTTTCAGTTCTATAATGGGTTCCAGGATGTTTTTTAACATCTGACTTTCATAGCCTCTCACTAGAAAATCATTCTCTAAGTTGTTCAGGTTTCTCAAAAATGGTTCCATCTCTGTGGTAATTCAAGCTAATCTATAGCCTTGAGGCTTCACTACATTATACTTGTTTTTTGCAGGATGTAGACTTTTACTGTGGAGTAATAAGTTAACCCTCCTTGGTTTTCTGAATAGATCAGTGGTGATTCTGTTACTGTTGGTGTCCTTGGAAATCTGCATATCTAAGAAAGTGGTTGAAGTACAGCTATGGGAAGAGATAAACTTCAGGAAAGGGGTTGTTTGATTGAGGTAAGTGATAAAATCTCCAATCTGCAAGGTGTGACCTTCCCACACAATAAAAACATCATTAATAAAATGTAAATAGCAAGTGATATGCTGCATGTAATCTGTGTTGTTTAACACAAAGCCCCCCTCCCATTTGCCCAGGGCTATGTTAGCTATGCTGGGAGCCATGGCAGCTCCCATTGCTATACCAGTTTTTTATTTGTAGTGTTTGCCATTGAAAGTAAAGAAATTGGAAGTCCAGTACAAGATTAATGAGCTTGCTTAACTTTTGCAGTTGTGCCTGTGTACCCTGATTATGTTTCTTAAAAGTAACTGCTGTTATACAGTAGACCATGTGAGAAAAGCACTAAAAGATGTGAAACTACTTCTACATTTTGTATATTTATACAGCAAGGTGATAGATTTTATTGCCCTTATTTAAAGAAGATCATTAAAACCAGTGCAGGGGGTGACTGTAACACTAAAAAAGTAATTTACAGGGCACAGTGCAATGAATGTGATGCATTCTATGTGGGCAAGACTGTAAATAAACTCAAGCATAGGATTTCATGTCGTCTGTCAGAAATCCGCTCTGGATGTAAAAATAATGCACTAGCCAAACACCTTTCTCTTCATAAAAGACACACAGGTTTTAAGTTCCAGATCCTGGATCGCATAGACATGGGTGATCTTGAAGGAGACATCTTGAATCTTCTGGAGAAACAGGAACTCGTGTGCCAATTAAAGCTGAACTCTTTTAGAAAGCCTGGACTAAACTACTACTGTTCAATTAAAAGTGCACTGGAACTTAGAAAATTGCCACATTGTTTACACGACTAATTGTTTTTTATTTTATTTTATTCTACAAATTGGTTTTAAATACCATTTTAAATCAGTTGCAATTTAAGTGTATATTTTGTTTCCATCATCATACATACATTTTTCATTATTTTAATTTTTTTTCTGGTTCTTTTTTCCACTTTATTCAAAATGATGTATAATAACAATATTAACTAATTATACAATTATATAGGTTTTTAGGGTTATTGTACACAGACCTGAAGAAGTCTAGAAGGACGAAAGTGATCTTTGATTTTTACATGCAAAATGTATATGTATATATTTATATATTTTTTTTGATTGCCAAATGAACTAAGGTTGATATATTTCCAGCCATGTAGTATATTGTCTTGGATAAAATCACAGACTTAATAATCTACTTAATAATTTGGTTAAATAAGAGGTACCACATCATTATATAATTTTATTTAAAGTACATAAGGGTTATATATTATTATGATGGCTACCAAGTAAGGCAGGACCAGCTCAAATTTCACACTGATGGGGGAAGGGATATGAATTTAACATGTGTACCAATAACACTTTGTTTTACAGCACAATAAACCACTCCCATGCCTGATAAAAAGTATATATATATATATTTAGAAAGCTTGTGAGGAAATTATTACTCTATTTTTGTTTTACTTGGATCGCTTGTCTGTGTACTTAATAAAGGATTTTCGACTGGAAACAGACTGCCTGCCTTGCTTGGATTACTTTTGAATACTTAGTAATGCTGTACAATTATATATTTTCTCTTATTACTTTTTGTTTTGTTTTGTTTTGACTTAAGACGAGTTTACGTTCACTACTTCTACTACTATTGTCTGATCTGATTAATATACAGTGATTAACTAGAAAAATTATGGACTGAAAATCTTCCACACAGAGAAGTTTCTTACACTGTTTTGTTTTTGGACCCACTACACTTTAGTGGGTTGTTTTGAGACTTCGGGGATACCACGGAGATTACTTGTAAAAAAAAAATAAAATGGATGGTGAACTGAATGCTTTTTTTCACCCTATATGTGTTTTCTGTACCAGGCATCTGACAATAATTTTGCATAGTACAAATAGTTATTTGTTGAAACTATATATTTTATATTCATCTGGGTATAAGTATCATAATTATTTTATTTGTGCATGCACTCTGTTTAAAGGTATAAAACCTTTATGACATTTTGCTTGTCCAGATAAGCAATTTGCGTGAGTATATACATTTACAATGATTTTTCTTTTATTTGGGGGAACTGCCAGTGCTCTGTTGCTGCTTTTCTGTACTTCTTTTGCATTTCATCATTTCTAATCTGCATATTTGTATTGTTTCTTATCTTTTGCTATTGATATTGCTGTTTGATTTACTTTAACTTCAAAGGTACATTTTCTTGGAGTTTTTAAATATCCTGGTTAGGGCCTCTTCATAAAGATTTACAGTGCATTATTTTACTACAAATGGATTAAGTCTAGTAGAGTTTATGGATGAGCTAAGAAATAGCATATTTTACATAAGATAACTGCAAAATGAAAATGTTTAATTTTGGGAAGCTGACAGTGTCTTGTGACAGCTGCTATGCAACCCATGGGCCTTGTCCTTGTTGTCTTCTTACAGTTGTGAGCTCTTGAGTTGACTTTGGAAGTTGTTTGCAGTCTCATCTCATCTGCTTATATTGTTGAGGATTATACCAGAAGACTCTCACCTTAGACTGGTGAAACCTGATTTACTCTGTTTCATATGTTCCCATCCACCTCTTTTCCAGATTACTCCTAAAATACATCTGAAATGAGACTGATGGAGCATCTGCAAACCATTTCTCAGGAACTAGCCTGGGATTAGTTCTTTTGTTTTGCTCCTGGTGAAAAAAGGAATAGAGGGACATTGCATCCTAGCCTTCTTAGGGACTACCAATTACTAGAAAGCCTGGACACTGCTGCTTGGGAGTCAGCTTGGGATTAGTGCTACTGTTTTGGCCTTTGTGAGAGAAGGAGCAGATGATTGTTGGTTCTTAGCTATCCCAGATCAGATAGTGTGTAGGAAACTTACTTGAGTGGTGTGGTTGTTGTTTTGGTGGGAATCACTTCATTATATATTTTGGACCATTGTACAATGTGTTGCTTTGCTATGCTGACCTGGTGTACATGCTACCCATGGCAGCTAGCAAGAGAAGGCTGCAACACGTATGTAGACTATATTATTTGAAATGAGACTGCTGTTCACCTATAATCCTATTGTCTATTGTCTGCTTCTCATGAACCAGCTTGACACTAGTGTTACTGTTTCACTTCTATGGAGGGAATTAGCAAAGGGACATTGATTCTTAGTTAAACGGAAATGTGGTGTGAACTACTTGTAGCCATGTAGGAACCAATTGGCAAATCCCTAGTCTTTCTCTTTCTTGGGGAAACCTTGCTTAATTCTGTTCATACATTTTGCGGTGTGCGCTACTGTTGCTGTGCATGCAGCTGAGTGCTGACATTAAACCCTAATTTTACTGTGATCTTTCACAGTGTACACTGCTTTGTTTTTTAATTGACTGTATTATTTAAGGAATAGTGCCTTGAACTGGCTCTGGAGTTTGTAGCACGATTCTGTTCACAGCTACTTCTTAGTGATTGCTCTGCTTTTAGAGGCAATAGCTATTTTATCCAGTCACCAGTATATAGTCTTTCAGCTGAATGCATTATTTAAAGTCATGAAATTGCCTTGTGGTTGGACTATTGTCCTTTTCAGTGTTATTGCTTATAGACTGCTCTGTTTTTACAGGCTATTGTGGTCAGGGCCAGTCACTGCTTTGTTGTGTATGCAAGTATCCTGAGTTGTGCAAACACCTGTAACCCTGTAAATTAGTTGTATAAAGTGCTATCCTATAAATAATTAATCATTTTATGGTAAACAAACCTAACTATTTGGCACCTAGCATCTGTGACTATAACATTTAGTTTTATGGTGTTAGCAGTTCTGCGGTAGTGCTAAGTGTTCATTCTGTGCTATAAAGTCATGAAAGAAGAGTCGGAGAGGAAAAAAAAAAGTATTTTTTTTGGGGGGGGGGTGACCCAAACACAACATATGTGTACTGCCACTTTTTTGTTTACAAAAAAAGCACTGCAGATAAGCATAGTAAATCGGCAGAATGAAGACATCAGGAACAGAAAAAGAGGGCAGGAGAGATGAGTAAATGGGCTTGGTTATGAGTTCAGCCTATTGAGCCAGCCCTCCAAAATAGTCCCAATTTCTCATGTGGCCCCTTGGGAAAATTAATTGCCTGCCACTGATCTAAGCTGAAGCTATAAAAGTTTTTTTTTAAATCTGTGTAAAAATAATCACTAACTAATAATGTCTTAAATTCTCAGATATTGCTCTTTTCATCTTTACCCACAGTTCATTACACCAATCGACTCAATAT
This sequence comes from Protopterus annectens, assembly GCF_019279795.1. Lineage (NCBI taxonomy): Eukaryota > Metazoa > Chordata > Ceratodontiformes > Protopteridae > Protopterus > Protopterus annectens. The sequence goes on from NC_056747.1 coordinate 1,050,088,250, forward strand.
GAAATTGCCAACATTATGATGTTAGTAAAGGCATGTTTATCATGTAATTTGACATATAAGACTAATCTTGCTAATGTTTTCCTTGTGTTACCTAACTGAATCTTGAGCAGTGGTGAAATTAATTCAAATTAATTAAAAAAAAGCGCTTGTCCTGTCGTTGAGTTGTCAGTGGATTTTTTATTAAAGATTTTATCTATCATTTGTCTGTGGTGATATGCTCCTTGTTTTCTCTGAAGTTTCCTATTTTTCTGGGAGCGCTCTTTAGTGGTGTTTACCGAATGTTTTCTTAATTGCCTTGTTTTTTTAAGGTAACACTGCACACAGAATCTATTTGATAAGGAATGGATTTGTCAAGCAGCCGTATTTCTGTGATGGATTCAGTAAGGAAAATAGTAGCAATGGAAATAACAACAAGTGCATTGAATCCTTTGTTACAATTGAAGTTGGATAGAACTGAGTTAACTATGCCCTTGGTTGACACTGAAGATTTGGGGTTTGAAGAGATTTTTAAGACTGTTGAAAATGCAGCCTATCGGCTTAAACGGCTACAGTGGCAATGCTTCCATATGGAAACTTACCTCCATCATCAGTTAATACCTCGAGGACTAGGAGTGAAATGTATGCCGAGTTATGGCAATATGTATATGGAGCTCTTGGTGAAATGGCAGGCCATTAATATCCAAACTAGCTTCAGATACATGAAACTGCTCATAGACTTCTTTAAACCGCAACAAGAAGAAACTAGTAAACTCATTGAAATGAAGCAGAAAGAATTGGAGTCTATGAAGCTTTCAGACAGTAACTTGAATAAGCTAGAAAGTTTACAGGATAAACTAGTAGCATATGATCGCAAACTTAAGGAAATGAAAAGCCATAAACTATTACGGGATTATAATGACGTCAAAAAGGCCATTTGTTTGAATGGCCAAGAACAACAAATTTTAATGGTAAAAAGAATATGGAACCCAGTAATGGGACTAATATGGAACCTCATATGCAAGAAATGGGAGTATCTGGAGCTATTGTTAATGTAGAAGTACATCATGACAGTGAAAATGGAATCAATAGGAATAAAGGTAATGGAAGTGTGAGCTATAAAGAGGATGGGACTGAATGTTTAACCCATGATACGTCTGCTAATAAGACCACGGAACCCCTTATAAGTAATGCAGCAATTGACATTCAGGAAGAAGAACACTCAATTGGCTCTGGAGCTGTACCTAAAAAGAGAGCAATTCATTTACCTAAAGTGTAGCAGCTCCCTTTTTTAATACAGATGAAAGAACCACGAACTGCAAGATCTATGAGCAGGGAAAGAAAGAGAAGGAAAAGGTGATGAAAAATTCCTTAGTGATTAACTTATCAGAGAAACACCTAACTGACCAGAGATTCCCCATACTCTGGAATAGACTGCCCATACATGTCAAACTGAGCACCTCTTTGGCCCTCTTCAAAAGGAACCTTGACGATTGGATGGGAGATAGAAAATTCACCCTGGGGATCAAGTCAGTCGCTCTGCTAGACAGGGTTCCAGGGAAGTAAATATTCTGGGAAGAAATAGCCAGGGAATTGTTATGGCTAGGCTTGTATAGGCCCTAGCCTAGTGCCAACCTATGAACCATTGAAGACCAAATTACTTTACTGGAGATAGGATTGAGTTTCATACCATCTATGAAATCATCACTTGATGAATTTGTGACTGATCTAAAATGCTTTGGGAGAAATGTCACTTTGAAATATATTTTTGGAAACAATGTTAACTCCATAGGGAATAAGGAAGGAAGAAGATATGGAAGCCTAGCACCTTTGTCCCGCTTAGTCATCCTACTGTAGATACCTTTGTATGTCTCTGTGAACAAGAAGTTTCTGATGCTAGACAGACAATGAAGGGTAAACACTATCGCAACTTAACTAAGAAAGAGCTTGAAGCATTGAAAGATTTACAAAAGAGCGATGATATTATCATGAAGCCTGCTGACAAAGGAGGTATGGTGGCAACAATGAAAGTGGATGATTATACAAAAAGTATGGCAACTATGCTAAGTGAGCAAGAAACTTATAAGAAGATGAATAAAAGAGAACTAGGTTTGATGAAGCTAAGAATAGATGACACTTTATATGAGTTGCTGATGAATAGGAGCATAACCAAGGATATGTATGATTTCTTCACAGTGGAACACCCTGTTATACCCACTATCAGTGGGCTACCAAAGATCCATAAGGATAGTGAAAAACCACCTATGCACCCTATAGTGGCAGGCTGAGAATGGTCCATGGAACCTCTATCGATCTATTTAGGTGATGAACTTAAGGCGCTCCTGAAAAAAGTTAGCACTGTGATTAAATATACAGCACAGTTTTTACATCAACTGTTTGAAGTAATCAAAAATAGGACCAGTTTTTCTAATCTACTTTTGGTTACTATGGATGTTAATAGCCTCTTTACATCCATACCTAATCAGTATGGTATAGAGGGCATACAAGATCTACTGAGAGAAGAAAAGCTGGATTCTTATGTGATTTGTACGTTACTGGAGATGGTGCTAGAAAATGTGTTCCTATATGATAATAGCTGCTTTTGGCAAAAGTGGGGGGTGGCCATGGGCACCCCCTGTGCTAATAGCTACGCATATTTGGTGTTAGCCCAATGAGAGAAAAATGAGCCTTGAATAAGGAAAACCTGTGGAGTGAAAATGTTATTTTATATAACAGATTTGTGGACAACATTTTTGTTTAGTGGGAAGGTGATGAGGAATGATTAAAGGAATTTGTTAGGTATCTAACTGGGACCACCACCTTCCTTAAGTTTGAGGTTAAGACGTCCAGAGAGAATATTGACTTTTTGGATGTGACACTGCTACTTGACCCAGTCAAGGGAATTGACACCACGCTGTTCAGGAAGTCTATATGGTGGAATCATATGCTATATCATTCTAGTATGCATCCTAGGCATATTTTTCACAATATTGTTGACAACCAAGTAACTCGTATATCTAGGCTTTGTACTCAAGAAGAGATCTTCCTTAGAGAGGAAAATAAATTGATGTATGATTTCAAAGAACGTGGATATAATTTGGGCAAAATAAATATGACTGAGGAGCAAGTCATGGCTCTACGAGCTAATAAAGGTAGACCTTATTATTCTGCTCCCCATTGCCAAGGAACCAGCAAAAACACAATTATCTCTGAGATTATAGATGTCAAGGATCAATACCAGCAAATGAGGATTAATGTCACTTATAGTAAGGATAACACCACAATATGGTCACAATTAAGAAATATTGGCCCATCCTGACTTCAGATATCAAGTTAACAGACATAGTTGAAGAAGTTCCTCGATTTACTTTTAAAAATAAAAAGAACTTAAAAAGGATGTTGTGCAATAAGAATGGTTCACGAACACAGCATAAAATATCTCCTCAAATAGTGGGCACAAGTAGATGTGGTTCATGTAAGGCTTGTGCAGCAATAAATTCTAATAACAATTTCATTCATCCCAGTACTGGAAGAGGATACAGATTCTCTGGATATGCCAACTGCAATAGTAAAAATGTTGTCTATATTGCTACCTGCACCAAATGTCTGAGTTACTATGTAGGAAAGGCAAACAGAATGCTAAAGGAACGTATATACAAACATCAATCAGATATAAGAAATAAAATAGAGACCAATGTTCTATTTACTCATGTCCGAGAAAACAATACACATTTTTTTTCAAGTTCATGGTTATTTCAAAGATTGAACAAGCTTTAAGAGAAGGGGACTTAGTTAATAAAACTGAAATAGAGGAGGCTAAATGGATTATGAACTTAAGAGCTGGTCATCCACCTGGGTTAAATGGCGTACTTCCATTGAAACCATTTCTAAAGGAAAGGAGATTAAGTAGTAAAAGGTAGAATAATCTACCAATGGACACAAGACTATATTGTCTTTAGACATAATATTTGGCTGGGAGCTCCTGTTTTACACTCATACAGGAAGTGCAACCCTTATTGGCTAAAATAGAGACTTGCTGCTTTTACAAACCTTTCATTGGTCAGGTGGATTAATAGCCGACTATTCAAATTGTTCCTTTATTCTGATTTACGATGACTTCCTTTATTTTGGAAACAAGTAACTGTGAGTTACAGAGGTTAAGAGATGTTGTTTCCAGATATTATATTAGGCTGGGAGCTTCAGCTTGACATATGTATAGGAAGTAAAAATTCCCTTTGGCTGAAATAAAGCTTGCCGCTTTTTAGATTTTTTCACTGGCTTGGTGGATTAGTAGCTGATCATTTTAACTGTTTCTGAATTCTGATTGTTATGATTATCCACATTTTGGAAATAGGTAACAATGTACATAAGAGATATAGGTTCATAGGTTCATACTAGGCTATCTGCCCAAGGGCATTTATAAGCCTAGCCAGAGTGTATGTGGCTTACACCACCCCTTAGGATGAGAATACTATGCCCTTTTAGGGTTTAGTTTACTATGCCTCTGTCTAGTAGTGGCACAGAGATGACCCCCGGGGTAAACCTACGATCTCCCATCCACTCGTCGAGATTTCTCTTGAATAGAGTCAGTGAGGGGCTCTGCCTAACATGGACTGGGATTCTGTTCCAGAGTGTAGGGAGCCTCTGGGTTATGAATCTGTCCCTCCAGCACGTTCTATTTATTTCTATGTTGAGGTTTAAGTCACTTGTTCTCGTGGCTCTGATGGATTTGGATTTTCTGAGGTGGAGCATGTCCATTAATTCAGGATTGGACATGGCCTTGTACGTCAGGCACAGATCACCTCTGAGTAGGCGGTATGCGACTGAATAGAGCTGGAGTTTTTTCAGTCGGGCAGCATATGACATATGTTTAAGACCCTTTATCCTCTTGGTGAGGAACTTTTGGGGTCTTTCCAACTGCTGCAGGTGTCGGGTGAGATACATCCCAAATGGGGCATTGTACTCAATCATTGGCCTGATAAGAGAAGAGTACAGGGGCACAATGACCTCTCTTGATCTAGATGTGAAACCCTTTATGATAAGGTGGGCAATATAGAAGGTCTTCCTAACCACTTTGGCAATGTGAGTGTCAAATGAGAGGTTACTGTCAACCTGGGTCCCTAGGTCCCTGATTACCTCTTCCGTACTTAATGGATTACCTATGTGGTAATTTGTCGGTACCTTGTTTTTCCCAAAGGGTATGACTATACATTTTTCGGCGTTCAGCTTAAGGCCATGGCTCTGGCACCAATTATCCGTTTCTATGAGGCCTCTCTGAAGGATGTTTGTGTCCGCTGGAGTATCAATTATGGCGCCCAGTTTGCAGTCATCTGCGAACTTTGTCAGCCACAATCCTCCTATGTTTGCCTGTACCTCGGAAAAATAAATGCCGAACAAGAGGGATCCCAGGACTGAGCCCTGTGGGACACCGCTTGTGACTGGCTTAGAGTCTGACATAGCTCCAGCAACTCTGACCCTGTGGGTTCTGTCCTTGAGCCAGTTTGCAACTCATCTTGTGACATATGGGTTTACATTTAAGCTGGTGAGTTTGTCTATGATGCCCGAGTGGGGTATTGTGTCAAAGGCTTTTGCAAGGTCAAGGTAGGCTGTGTGAACTGCCTTACCCTCATCAATGGCCTTAGTGACTGTTTCAAAAAAGTCGACCAAGTTCAAAAGGCAGGATCTGCCCTTGACAAAGCCAAATTGGGTAGGATCCAGTGTCTTTAAACATAATATTTGGCTGGGCATTCCTGTTTGACATTCGTATAGGAAGTGCTATTCCTATTGGCTGAAATAGAGAACCGCCGCTTTTATAGACCTTTTATTGGTCAGATGGATTAATATCTGATTATTTCATAGGTTCATAGGTAGGTACTAGGCTATTGGCTCTAGGGTCTATATAAGCCTAGCCAAACAGTACCCTGGCCTTTGCCACCCAAGAAAATGATTTTCCTGTGCCCGTCAAGCAGAGCCACAGAAGTGATCCCCGAGGTGAATTTTCTATCTCCCATCCAATCATTACAATAGTGCATCACATTACAAACATGTTTTGCCTGCTGTGGATTCAAACCCAGGACCTACTACACATATAGCTGTAACTCTACCCATTTAGCTACTTGGAGATTTTCTTCATTATGATTCTCGAAGACTTCCTACATCTTGGAGATAAGTAACTGTGAATTATAAAGATTAAGAGATGTTGTCACCAGACTTAATATCTGGCTGGGAGATTCAGCTTACATATGAATAGGAAGCAAAACTCCCATTGGACAAAATAGAAGTTTGCAGTTTTTTCAGACTTTTCATTGGCCGGGAGATTAGTAGCCAATTATTTCAGCTGTTTCTGAATTCTTTATGACTTTTATATTTTTGAAATAAGTAACATAAGACAGTGATTTAGAATCTTTTCATATTGGTTTTGATCTAAATGGAGAATGGCTGAAAATAACAAATAGTGACAGCTGACATGCTTATAGTTATCTCTGAGCATGAACTTTTGAACTGAATTGAAGGAGCGATTGGTCCATTCAGAAGAGAAAAAAGTTAAAAATAATAATAATATATGGCTTTGGGATGGATTTGTTTAATGTTAGTGGATTTCTTGCAACAAGGGAAGTTACTAGCAAAAGAAGATGATTCCTTATTGACTAGAGAAAAAGTCTGATGCTCAGCTTGGTTTATTGGAAAGATTAGGCAGCAACCGAGGTTATCTTGATTTTCATCTGTGATTCATAGTCAATGGCATATCACTACCATTTAATAAAAGAAGACCAGTGACTTTCTTGCTTAGCCTTCACTTAAAGAGGGAATAGTAAAGAGCCTAAGCATGAAGAAGAAGGAATTGGATAGATTCACTGTAAATAATGGTCACTATCTATGCATTAACACTTTTGATCATGTTAAGTAGGTAGTTAATTCAATAAGATAGTAAGAAATTGATGAACAATATTTGTAGTTAAAATATTCACTGCTGATTTCAGCATTATCTATTAAATGTTGCCTTAGGAGGCTGTCTTTTGAACACGGAAAAGATACAGCCGCTTTCTGATAGGACGGCAAAGAGGTATGTAGCGTTTGCTCGCACGCTACTGGGGAGACACTTCAGAGTGGAGAAGTGTATTTCTATTGAATGATAGTGAGCAGGAAGTAATAGAGGAAATACTCTATTGGTCAGAGCATAGGCCTCCTGCTTTTAGCAATCTGCGATTGACTGAATCATGAAGTATCGTGGAATATTGCTTTTAACTGATTTTTTTGGATGGAATCACTTGACCAAGACTTGGATTAGTGATTGAAAGTTAGTATTTTAAAATTAAGGCACTCAGGACCCAACAATCAGGATGTGAAGAAGGTATTATGCCGAAAGCGCTTGTCCTGTCATTGACTTGTCAGTGGATTTTTTATTAAAGATTTTATTTATTGTTTGTCTGTGGTGATACACTCCTTGTTTTCTTTGAAGTTTCTTATTTTTCTGGGAGCACTCTTTAGTGGTGTTTACCTAATTTTTTCTTAAGTGAAATTAAACAGTAAGACAAAATGTTACCTTTTCAGTCTGTTATAATGAGCTAGTGTGAAGTCCTTACTGTGAGAGAAATGAAGATATTTAAACAGCTTTTATTCTCTGCATGTTTTTAACATGGCATCATATGGCAATGCTAGTTGCAGTGAAACTCTTCACAGAAACAAAATAGCTGTTTTTATATCTTCTTGACTACATACATTCACCTTACTTCACTATATGGATTTCCACTCCTTGTTGCCCAAATTTCTCTTTCTTTCATGTTACTCGGTTTTCTGCAGAGAAGATAGGAACATCAGTACTGTATCCAGCTGAACAGCAGAGGTGAAGTGTTGTAAGAACCAGGAAACTGCTCTTTCTCTGCAGTTTTGAGAGTGAGGTAAAAGAAGTGGGCATGGTTGGAAAAATATTTAATGAAAGCACCTATATATGCCGAATTCATGCTCCCTCACATCCGCACTGCTTGCAAATTGTGCTGTCAATCTTGTCCTCAGGTCTTTAAACCAAACAGGCCTTAAACTAGACCCTGGCCTACAGCATGTGGCAGTTCCTACAGTGGGTGATCCCACATGCTTCCCATTCAGATGAGACCTAATGGTTGTGAGATTTAGAACTCAAAAATCTAAATAAGAATATGAGACAAGAGACTACTTACTGAGAGCTTTACCAACTTTTCAGGCTGCACAATTCCATATGGAAAATCAAATAGCACCATATACATATAATACTCTGACAGAGGCTGAAGACATCAATATAATTAATAAAGAAACATTGATGTATTTTATTTCATTGAATTTACATTTCATCAATAATTTTTTGCTGACACATTGGTCAAGTGCTTGGATCATCGAGGCCAGCAGTCATAGTCAAAGTGTTGAATATCATATATAAGTTAAGTGGGATTCAGTAGTAATGCCAAAACTTTTATTCTGGGTTCAGTGTGTGCGTGTGTGTGTGTGTGTGTGTGTGTGTGTGTGTGTGTGTGTGTGTGTGTGTGTGTGTGTGTGCGTGCATGCGTGTGTGTGTGTGTGTGTACGTGTGTGTTTGCATTTGCGAGTGTTTGCAGGTTGTAGCTTGAGAAAAGACTAGGGAACTTGATCAAAGTCTTTCAAATGTGCATGTGTGTGCATTTCTGTAGCAGGTTGCAGGTTAGATTTAAATTAACAGCTAGTTTAAGTGCTAGATGAGCTTAAAGTGTAATGCATGTGTGTATGGTTGTGTGTATGGCTGTGTGTGTGTGTGTGTGTGTGTGTGTGTGTGTGTGTGTGTGTGTGTGTGTGTGTGTGTGTGTGTGTGTGTATGTGTGTGTGTTTGCATTTGCGAGTGTTTGCAGGTTGTAGCTTGAGAAAGGACTAGGGAACTTGATCAAAGTCTTTCAAATGTGCATGTGTGTGCATTTCTGTAGCAGTTTGCAGGTTAGATTTAAATTAACAGCTAGTTTAAGTGCTAGATGAGTTTAAAGTGTAATGCATGTGTGTGTGTGTGTGTGTGTGTGTGTGTGTGTGTGTGTGTGTGTGTGTGTGTGTGTGTGTGTGTGTGTGTGTGCATTTGTGAATCACATCCATCTCTATCATGTGTACTAGTACTGTTAGGGAAAGAGTGTTTAGTTCCCTAATGTGTAGTGTCTGAGTTGGGGCTACGAATATGGGTAGGCTTAGGGTTAGCACATATTTTAGTGGTTTCTTTTTTTTTTCAATTTAACCAATCAGAAAAGGACTGATTTCCTTCTCATTTGTTATTCAGTTTTTCTAGAAGTAGTAAACTGACAAAAGGAAGCTTGTTGTTTATTTTCAACTAGCATTGTTTTGTGTTAATGAGAGTTTATTTTTTACAGATACACTTTAGAGGCATATATGACATCTACCTTTATCAGAAATAAAAGATTTCCCACCTTTTGTTGTAGATACTTATGGTTTACTATCAAAATCAAGCAAATCTGTTTTGTGAGTAATAAGTTACTCGAACCAAAATGCCGAAACTGTGCACATCGTCTGCGCACATCTCCGAACATGGTAATGCCGGTATGTCATACTCAACATTATCGGCACTACCTGGATGTCCCTAAATGTACTACCAACGTTTTGCTGGGGGTCAAGCCCCCCTTAACCCCCACACCCCCTGCTAATTATAAATTGTAACTGCGAGATCGCACTGCGGTAAGGAGTATGGTACTTTTCCCAATCCCCGCTGTAGTGCGATCCAGTTGAAACGGCTATGCTCAAAACTGTCAATGCAAGCTACATGTTGACATTTCACAGGTCTCAGGATTTCCACTAGCAATTTTAAACTTTTGCACCTTTACCCTCACCATTATGAATGATGCTATGTTGACTTTTAGGTATTTGATAGTAAAACAATACTTATATAGTGCAAAACATATATAAACAGGCAGGCATTCTGCCTCTCTCTCCAAATATTATATATGTGTGTATGTATGGCTCTACTTTGAAAGGTCAAAATTATAAAATTTCAAAATTCAGTCAATGTTTTTTTTTTTTTTAACACACTTTAACGAAAGCGCTTTTTTGGTGAAAGCGCCTTCGTTAAAATGTGTTCAGTGATTATGGATTCGGACTATTGAACTTTCATTCAATAGTCCTAGATCTATATATATATATATATATATATATATATATATATATATATGTATAGTAATATTTTTCTGAGAAAATGGAGTGCAAGTATTTAAATATGCTTTATGTCCACAAAATCCTCATAAAAATCCAGCAAGGTAATTGATAATTCATAGAGATTAGTTCTACATAAAAAGCTGCAGTCTGAAACAGCCAAATTAAGAAGATGGTTGCTTAAAGGTTTACTGTGATTCAACACAAGGGCTCTGGCTGAACATTTATGCTTCCTATAGGTGAATAGTCCAGTCAGAGCCTAGTGAGAATGTAGCCTTTGCAAAATTCAGGCAAGAAATGTGGTAGAGAAAAGTCTGTCCACAGCCTGCAGTCATGGCCTTTAATTTTACAGCCTGCAGCCATGACCTTTAATTTTACACCCTCATGACGGAGAGGCTGTGTAGTCTGAGCCTGTATAATGAAGTTACCTCTGTGGACTGTAAGCCTTATTTCTAAGGCATAGTAAATAATGTAAGTAGTTTGTGAAATGACTGAGAAAACCCAATGAGGTATATTTTCATTTGGTTCTCCAGCTAAATCTGTTTATATACACTTGTGCCGCTAGTGGTTTTCAATACTCACAGGTGAGAATGCAGACAGTTTTTCAGTGACCCTCTGATGACAAGTGCATGAATGTATAAGCTGAATTTCTGAAAGATTTATAAACTGAAAACATTTGGTTGTTGTTGTTTGTTGTGTTCTAACTGTTCTGACAGGAGTTTGATTCTCCTGCTGTGTTTTTCCACAGCCGTGGAAAAAGTATTAAAAGCCTTGGTAGACTCCAAGGTAAAGGATAACAAAAAAAAAAAAAAAAACCCCAAAAAAACAAAGAGAGAGAGAGAGAGAAAGAAAGAAAGAGTGGGAACTGGTAAAATTATATCAACAGTTGGTGGAACATGCCAGCATAATTGCTATACCAAGAACTGTACAGTCATTAAAAAAATTAAGTAAACAAGATGACACAGAGTCATATATGGGGTGTTTTGGAAGATATGCCATTTAAGAGAACTGAAAAAAATCAGAATGAGTGCAGATACTTTCTTCCAAACTGACAAGAAGGCATTAAAATGCTACCTGTAGATTATACTTACTATGACAAGTTTAAAAAAGAACTTTTAATCAGGACTGAGGTAACTTTGGTAAGCCATAATATTAAGCAATTGGAATTTTAATGGTGGCAAACCAGTAACAGCCCAGATGCATGACTTAAAACATATTTTAAAGCTGTGGTTCATAGAATCATAGGAGATTACTAGGCTAATGGCCCTATGGCTCTTATAAGCTTAGCCAAGTTAACCCTTGCTCCCAAGAGTGTCTGTTATGGGTAGACACTAAATTGGTCCCTATTAACCATATCTAAGAGGGACACAGGTGGAATCCCCAGGGCAAATTTCCCATTTCCCATCCAGTTGTCCAAATTATACTTAAATAGGGTCAACAGGGGGCTCTGCTTAACATGGATTGGAAGTCTAGTCCAGAGATGAGGTAACCTATGTGAGAGAAATCTGTTCTTCCAGCAAAGTTCTATTGCTACCTCATACCAGGTCAGTGTCCTTTGAGTATGTGACGCATGTACTGTGTGACTTGCGAATGTGTAGCATTTCCATTAAGGTAGGGTCAGATATTGACTTATATGCAAGGCACAGGTCACCTCTGATCAGTCTGTATGACACAGAATAAAAAGACAGTGATTTCAGTCTGTCTGCATATGACGTGCTGGAGACCTTGAATTTTCTTTGTAAGAAACCTTTGCAGTCTCTCTAGTTGCTGCAGTTGCTAAGAGCGGTACATACCAAAGGAAGCATTATATTCTATTATTGGCCTGATGAGGAAAGCTGCAGTTGTAGTGTTGTCACCTCACAGCAAGAGGTTCTCCTGTTCGATTCTTGGCTGGAGAGCCTTCTGTGTGGAGTCTGCATGTCCTCCCCACGATCGAGTGGCGTTCGAAAGACATGCGTGAATGGGCGTGCCTTCATTGAAGGTTGGGCATCGGGCTGGCACCTCGGCACCATAAAAATCTAGTGCCAATCATTAGCGGACCGCAGTTCCGCTGTGGCAACCCCTAACCGGGAAAATCTGAAAGAAGAACAAAAACATTGGCCTGATGAGGGAAGAGTACAGGGGGGGGTTATAACCTTCTTTTTTCTGGAGGCAATGCCATTATTTATGAGGTGAGCAACATAGAATGCCCTTCTTACTATCATAGAGACATGATGTTCAAAGGTAAGTTTGCTATCAACCTGCGTGCCCAGGTCTCTTATTAGTGATTGTGTGCTATTTATGGAGTAGTTTGCAGGAACATCACCCTTGCCGAAGGGGATGATAATGCATTTTTATGCATTGAGTGCAAGTCCATGACTTTGGCACCAATCATTAGTCTGTGTAAGTCCTTCTTGCAGGATATTGACATCATTAGGTGACTGAATGACCATTTCTAGTTTGCAGTCATTGGCAAACTTTATCAACCACAGACCTTTAGTTTTTGCCTGTACTTCGGAGAATTATATTCTGAACAGTAGGGGCCCCAGAACAGGCCCCTATGGTATACCACTGGTTACTGGTCTGCTGGAGGAGGTAGAGTCTCCTATTTTGTCTGCATGAGTTCTATTGGTGATCCAGTTTGCAACCCATCTGACAATATATGCACTGATACCCAGAGCTGGGTGAGTTTATCAATGATGCCTGAGTGGGAAATTGTGTCAAAGGTCTTGGCTAAGTCCAGGTAGGCCATATGCATAGTTTTACCTTTGTCAAGGGCTTTAGTGACTGTCTCAAAGAAGTCCATCAAGTTTATCAGGCATGAACTCCCTTTGACAAAGCCAAACTGGGTATGGTCGAGTGTTTGTTGAGTACATATAACTTTGTTGATAAGGTCCATAATGATACACTCCATGGCCTTGCAGATAAGGCTGGTTAGCCTTATGGTTCTATAGTTCTCGGGGTCCATGAATGTACCCTCTTTATACAAAGGTATGATGGTAGCTGTTCTCCATTCAGCAGGGATGAAACCTGTAATAAGGCTGGGGCTGAACAAAGTACCCAGCGATGTTGCTAATACCTGTTTTAATTCATTAAGAATGCAGCCTGGGATGGTGTCTGGTCCTACTGAGGCTGTGCTTTTAACCTTGGAGAGGGCATTTAAGAGTTGCTCCTTGGAGATACTAGGTGGGAGACAGGTGGTAGGGATACCTTCTGTTATATGTGGTGGGGACACAGGAGGGAAGTTTGCACTGAACCTGTTAGCCAGCAGGTAGGCTATATACACCAGTGCTTTGAGGTTTTGGATGTAGCCAAAGAACACCTTACGGTTTTCCTTTGCTAGGGATGTAATTTGGACTCATAAAGTAGCTTTAGGGGACTTTACAAGAGGGATTGCTTCCAGGTTTGAGACCGTAACTTCCTACTCTTAGACAGCATTATTTTTTTATTATTGTATAGCCAATTAATGGCTGATGTCCACCACGCAGGTTTGTTCTTCCTTGAGGATCTTGCTTTGGTCTTATCAGGTAAGGTAGAATTAATACAATTGTATAGATGCTCGTATAAAGCATTAGTGTATATCCCAGCATAGTTGACCTCTCCATCAGTGGAGGGAGGGGGTATTAAGCTGTTTATGCCATCACATAAGAGGTTGTAATTGGCTTTGGTCTAGTTTTTCAGTCTAGTTGCTGCTGGGGGGGAGGGTCTGGTGTTATTGTAACTTCCAACAAGATGGATTTGTGGTCAGACCTCACCAGGGAGGGCAGCACACTTGGGGTGGTACAGTGATCCTCCATGTTGGTGAGCACAAAATCCAGAATGTTTGAATCCCTTGTGGGGGTGTCAACCAGCTGGTCCAGGTGACTGGAGTTAATGAAGTCTAGGAACCTTTGGATCAGAATGTTAGTACATGTATTATTAGCCCAGCCAATGGACTGGTAATTAAAGTCACCCAAAACCAGTGTGTTCGGTTGTATCTTGATTGACTCAAGTAGTGGGTGTCCTGGTTCATGAAAGGGGTTCTATAGCTGGAAATAATTTGAAGATGAGTCTTACCAGTAGTTAATTGCAACTGGAGCAATTCACGGGAATAGCTCTGTTTAACCAGTCTTGAGGTGTATTTATTTGTCTTTTATGAATATTGATACACCACCTCCCTTACTTCTCACACTTTCAGTTTGAGGTCTGAACGTGTGGAAGGAATTGTAACCTGATAAAGCTAGTGAGCTTTCCACAGCCTTAAACCAGGTCTCCATGACTGCACAGGTGTCAGCATCTTCCAGAGTAAGGACTGCTTCCAGTGAGTGCAGTTTCAGATTTTGACTCCTAGGCAGCATATACTGTGGTGGTGGTGCTGCAGTAGCGTTGTTGCCTCACAGTTAGACATTGCCCATTCGATTCTCAGTTAGAGCGTCTTCTGTGTGGTGACGTGCGTGAATGGGTGTTCCTTCATTGAAGGCTGTGCGTTAGGCCTGGCAAGCCAGCACGTAAAACTCTACTGCCCATCATTAGTGGACCGGAGTTCTGCTGTGGCGACCCTAATCAGGAAAAGCCGAAAGACACAAAGTGTTGAGCAGCATAACCTTGGGCTTTGTTTTTAGATGGTCTCATTGCATTGGGAGTTTTGTCCTTGTGACACTGCTTAAAAGGGCATGATTAGGGTGGCAAGAACCTTAGCTGGTAACCAAAATCCCAGAGGTAACAGATGAAGACCATCTCTAGAAAAGCATCAAGGTCTCTCACTCATGTCATCCTAGACTGACAGGTACTGGATCCCCTTAGAATGACACCAGAAACTAAGCCAATTATTGAAGTCAATCATTATTTTGTTTGTATTGAGGCATCATTCTAGGTGAAGGTAAAATGCAACTTAAGGCTAGGGATATACCTTCCTTTGACACATAATCAGAGAGCTCAATCATGTCTCTTTTCATATAATCAGTGAAGTATGCTTGAGGTAATTCACACCAATATGGACTATGACTGAGACATAACAGTACCTGCTGTTGAAAGACTTAAGTGCATGTGTGATGTTGCAGATCCTGGCAACTGACAGACCGCTATTAGCTTTTCCTTTTCTAGCCTGGTGAGTGGGACATCTATGTGTCCCACAGTAGAGTTGCCTATGACTAAGATGTTTGGTTTAGTGTTTTGCCTTAGGGGCTTGTCTGGTGAGAAACTGGTGCATGAGCTATTATGTGTACTGCATTTTGCAGCAGATGTATTATGTGAAGCATGCTTGTATTTGGGAGGTCTCTGATGTTTAGGTAGGTTTCTGATGAGAACGTTCCCAAATATACGTATGTGTGTTGTTGATCTGGGTGATGAAGGAGGTGAAGTGTGCATGCTGACATCCTGCCCAGTGTTAGATATACTGACTGATGTGAGGAAGGGCATGGATTCTGGGGTCTTAATATAGATGCAACTCTCACATATTGAATTTCTGTGAACTACAATAAAAGGGTTGTTAGTGTATGTGAGGCAATTGCTATACTGCCTCAAGATGCCCATGTTGACCAAGCTGGCTGGAGAAATTGTGTGAAACTGTCTGTCCATAATGCAATGTAAATTGTTTTTATTTATTATCTAACATTTGTTTACCAGGACAGTCCAACTTGGAATGAGCCAATTTTCAGCGGAGGTCTGGGGAGAAATGCGCCAGATTCATGACTTTGTAACATAGGAGGAAACCGCAGCACCATTAGAAAACCCACAAGAACACAGGGAGGACAAACAGACTCCACACAGAAGGCACCCCAGCTGAGAATTGAACCAGAGAACCTCTTGTTGTGAGGTGACAATGCAAACCACTGCACCACTGCACTGTCCAATCAATGTGGTCAGAAATGGAAGAGACCAGGAAGAACCAGATAAGGTAGATGGAGAGGAGAAGTGGTATAAATAAGAAGAGGCTAGTTGGTGGGACTTTTGATGGTACTTCAGAGGCTGCGCCTAGTGTTCCACCTGACAGTGGAGAAGAACCACAAGAAACCTCCAAAGTAGCACTAACACTGTGCTAAGAGAAATTTAACAAGCAAGAAGTCTGTGTCTATAATCTCCAGTGGTAACCACCTTTATGTGGAGCTGAGCCAAGAGCAGACGAATAAAGCAACTAATGCAAGGAAACCAATGAAAAAGCTCAAACTGAGCCCTGAACCAATGAAAAAGCTCAAACTAAGCCCTGAATGAGTAAACCTTTAATTAGATAGTCCTACTATACTTCTCCTGTCATGAGGGTACAGGAGGGTTTCTCCAAGAAAAAAATGTCCTGTTTTGTAGTGCTCAATCTCAAACAAACTGGATTCAGCCAGTTTGAAACTAGTCTGTACCATAGCCAACAGAAATGTAACCGGAACACAAAATTAAAAAGTAGAAATATTTTTTTTTCCTTGAATTAAATAAGTAAGTACAAAAAGCAGCACAGCAGAAGAGATCTTTTGCTTAAATTAAATAAAAGCAACAGCTGGTACAAAATAGAGTCAAAGTACAACAAATGTGGTAGTAAAAAATGAACTTAGCATAGAACAAAGCAGCTAATGTAAGGAAACCAATGAAAAAGCTCAAACTGAGCTCTGAACCAATGAAAAAACTCATACGGAGCCCTGAACCAATGAAAAAGTTCAATTTAAGCCATGAATCAGTGAACCTTTAATTAGACAGTCTTACAGTACTTATCCTGCCACAAGGGCACATGGGGGCTTTCTCCAAGAAAAGATGTCCTGATTTTTAGTGCTCAATCCCAAACAAAATTGGATTCAGCTGCTCTTAATTCAATCTATACTAAAGCCAACAGAAGTGCAACAGAACACAGAATAAAAAAGAAGTACTTTTTTCCTTAAATAAGCCACAGTGTAGAAAGCAGCACAGCAGAACAAATCTTTTACTTAAATTAGATAAAAGCAACAGTTTTACGAAGTACCGTCAAAGTGCAACAAATGCAGTAGCAAAAAATGAACTTAGCATTCATAGTTCTCTCAGCTGTTTGGTATGGACAGAGGAGCAGAGGCTGGTTGCCTAACACTCTGGAGCCCTTCTAAGACAAACGCCAACCTGTGCAAACATGGATGTTTAATAAAGCACGAGAATAAAGCAGCTAATTCAATGAAATCAATGCAAAAGCTCAAACTGAGCCCTGAACCAATGAAAAAGCGCAAATGGAGCCCTGAACCAATGAAAAAGCTCAAACTAAGCCCTGAAACAGTAAACCTTTAATTAGATAGTCCTACTGTACTTCTCCTGCCATGAGAGTACAGGGGGCATTTCTCCAAGAAAAGATTCCTGATTTTTAGTGCTCAATCCCAATCATAACTAGTTTCAGCTGGTCTGAATTCAGTCAATACTACAGCCAACAGAATTTGAACACAACACAGAATAAAAAAGCAGAAGTACGTTTTTCCTTAAATTAAATGACCAACAGTGTAAAGAGCAGCACAGCAGAACAGATCTTTTAAAAGCAGCAGTTGATACGAAATACAAAGTGCGCAAATGCAGTAGCAAAAAATTAACTTAGTGTTCATAGTTCTCTCAGCTGGTTGGTATGAACAGAGCATAACCCTCAACCTCTTAGATCAAGAAATCTGGAGAAAGCCATAAATAAAAGTGGGACAAAGGCTCAAAAATAGGGGCAATTTTTAAATATTATTCAAGCTTAGGAATTAGATAGGATAACAGGTCCAATCAATGTGGTCAGAAATGGAAGCGACCAGGAAGGACTTATTATCTGAAGGGTATGAAGTCTGAAACTCAAAGGTCTGTCATTATTTCCTAACTTCGATCTTTATAATTATTTGCCACTAATTTGCCAGAAATCTAGAATTTTATGAAAAATGGACCAAAAATATGATACAAAAATCTGAAGGTTCTATGAAAAATCTGTACAGTTGAGAGGTATGGAACAGAGAAGCAGAGGCTGGCCACCTAACTCTCTGGAACCCTTCTAAGACAAGCATCTTGATATATGACCCATCCATTCACACCTGCAATGAATGGATTAGTAATGATGAAATGAAAAAAAAGTCCAACAATGGATAGATTTAAATGAGTCTAACTCATTAGTATGACAATATGGGCATTGCAACCTGAAACCAATAACTCTGACATGTTAGTCACTTTAATGGAATGCTTTGTTATTCTAGGATAATTGTTTAAAAGTGAATTGTCTGCTTTGAAATGTAAAGTTGCATTAAGGAATGTGTAGTCTCATGTAGAGTTATCATATGTCCCTTTTTTGGCCAGTAGTTCCTATTTTTGGTAGTCACATTCTTCCAAAATGCATGGAAAATGGCAAATGCCATGCAATATTAGGACAAAAATAATTTCCTAGGTTACCTCTAATGTTTGCATAAAACAATCATTTTGTAATGGAAGCACCATAATATGATATGAAACCACAGAAACAATTGCAATTCTATAAATGCAAGATTTTATTTTAGTAACAAAGTAACATTAAGTCCTTTGCACCAGTTGTGGGCATGAATTGTCCTGCGAAATTACATTACACATTTCTATAAAATTTCTCACTCTAAGCATCTGAAATGGTGGTAGCCAGACTTTGTTCCACTTAAACTGAAGAAAATAATTGTCTGCTTCTAAATCTGAAGTTACAATAGGAGTCATAACATTTTCTGAGAAGCAAAAAGTCCAAAGGAATATCTTGTTTCAGGTGTGAATGGATGGGTCATATAACAAGATTCTGTTCCACCAATGCTGAAGAGAATGGTGGTAGCCAAAATGTGAAAAAGATGCATATGCTACAAATGAAATGGTTCCTACTGAATGTGATAAGTCTGCAGCTAGGATTATTGAATCAACATTATGTCATTGCAGGGCAGTTAGCTTAGCATTCACCTATGAATCTATGAAGACAGTTTCATCTTGTGGTTTTGGGATATTAGAAAATATCAGAAAATATCACTATTTTAAGGGACTGTAGAAGATTAAGGGGGGGCAGAGACCTGTGCAGAAATCCAGAATTATAACCAGACAAGGGAAATCAGCATAGACGGTACAAAGAGGTCTAGAATCTTGGTGTGGCTAGATGATAAAGGGCATTTCATGTGTTACCAAAAGCTTGTCCCAAATGATGGAACAACAGAAATCCAGTATTGTAAGAGATACAAGTAATATAAATACGAAAATATAAAATTCTTAACCCATTTCTCTCCAAGGGAGCAGAAATCTAAAGAAAAGGAAACTCTCGATATGCTTTTTCAGATGGTGGAAATGTATGGCTGAAGGGTATTTATTCCCAGAATTACCATTCATAGGGGAAGACATAAAATAAGGTGGAGTGATAGTGTTTTTATAGAGAGGAAGATATGAATTCTGCCTCCATATAAGCTAATAAAGTTAGTAAAGTAAAGTAAAGAAATGACAAAATATGGTTCAATATTCTCATTTTTTTCAGTGGTTTTCTATATGGTTAGATTTTATCAAATTCTTCACTGTTTTTGCAGGTGTCCAAGCCACCCTGCACCTTCCACATCCCCTGCTAATTATATATACCAACTCTGAGGTTGCAAAACAGTGAGGAAAAGCAATAAACCCTTCCCCAGTACAACACTGATTTTGTCGATATTTTGTAGTTTAAAATTTTGCAGTTTAGATATATTTTGACTGATGATCATTTGACTGTTAATATTATGCTGTTTAGATAATTTAAAGTGTACCCATAAAATTCCCTTGCAAGGACGTCTACGGAATGGTACTAAATCTTTTACATTTTGTTGGTGTTAGAAAAATATGTATTAACATGCGTATGCTTAATGACAAATTAATAATCAAGTGTTTTTAATATGCTTTTCATTCTATTTCTTATGCACTGTGATTTATATAAATTGAGTTTCATATGAGACCAAAATATGCCTTATTGAAACTGCAGCATGCTTACTGAAACTTGCAAGTTGCCCTCTGACCTAGTAACTGCTAGCACAGCAATATTCTTGTTTATGCCTTGTGGAAATGTACTTGAGAAGCAGGTGTTAATCTGCTAGGTCAGAAGCATATGAATAGACAATATACCATTTAATAAATGTAATGATTCCAGACAGACAGCCTTGTTCAGAGGATGGGAACCTCTGCAGCTGCAGTAGTTTAGAGATAAGTTAGACAAAGGCTTATTAGAGAAATGAACTGCTAGCATTGTGTTCGATTTAGCTATAGTATCTTGAATGTAACATAACAAGTATCTAACTGAAAGTAACCAAGGCCATGTTGTTTTCCTCAGGATATTTCACATAAAAATTGTTTAAATCAGCAGAAAATCATGGGAAAGATGGTCAGCAGATGATGACCAAAAGGTGGTAATTCGTTACGTCAGCATGGTAGGACAGGATTAATTTGATAACCTATAAAAATGAATGCATTTCCTGTTTTTGGTTAGACAAAAAGTCAAACCCACCCCCATAGACAGCACAAGGAACAAGAAACTAAGGGTAATGCTGCTTAACGCCAGAAGTCTTAACCTCAAGATGCATGCACTCGAAGCTCTCCTCAGTATGGAGAACATCGATATCTGTGCAGTGACAGAAACCTGGTTCAAGGCTCCAGAGAGCACCCCAGCACTACCAGGCTATACCTCATATCATGCTTTTCGGCCCCAAAACCCAGACCGAACCAAAAAAGGAGCAGGAGTTTCCATATTTATCAAGGATATCCACACCTCCAGGTTAGTGGCATTGCGTGAAGTATCGGAGACCATCCATGTGCAACTAACAGTGGGCAAGACTGCTTTTCAGTTTATAGCATCCTACAGACCACCCTCTCAAAGTCAGGAATCCCACTATGCTTTCCTGAAAACATTGGAGAACATGAAGATCTCTCCGAATACCATTATATTGGGCGACTTCAACTACCCAAACATTGACTGGGAGCACTACTCAAGCCCCAGCACCTTAGCCCAAAGGTTCCTGGAAATTATAAACTCAAATGCTATGGAACAACTAGTCACCACTCCCACAAGAGGGGACAACATACTAGACCTAATCATTACCAACATGGGAACTCTTTGCTCTACACCAGAAGTATATCCCTCATTGGTAAGATCAGACCATAAATTAATTTCACTGGATGTCCACATCCCGACCCCACCCCCAGCCCAGAAAACCACAGTGAAAAACTTCTCAAAAGCGAACTTCTCACTTCTCAAAACCAAAGTGGAATCCTTCAAGGCCCCAGGGCCAGTGGAAACTACGGCCCAAACTGCAGAATCCTATATAAACACATTCTATGGACATCTCCAGGAATGCATGGATCATGCTATCCCAAACAAAACCAAGACCCAATCATCCAAAAGCAGGCATCCAGTCTGGTGGACCCCTTCCATAAATAAACTGTACAACAGAAGGAGGAAGCTACTACATGATAGAGCAAAATCCCTAATAGGGAAGGCATCTCTGATCAGTACTAGCAAAAAATTACGATCCCTCATAAAATCCTCCAAGGCCAGCTTCGAGAGAAAAATTGCACAGGACACCAAAGACAATCATAAGACTTTTTTTCAGTTATGTTAGGAACCTGGGATGCAACTCCCAGACTTGCTCTGAGTTGATTCTAAACGACAAAAAATACACTGAACCCACAGACATCACCAATATCCTGGCAGACAGGTTCAGTGCAAACTTCTCCATCCCCTCCCCCCCAAAAGAGCAAGTATCTATCCCAGCAGAGGGCTGCCTCCCAAACATCTCTGATGCTCAGGTGAAGGCTGCCCTCTCCAAACCAAAAAACACTGCTTCCATGGGACCAGATGCGTCCTACATGAACTCCAAGAGGAACTAATCCCTCAAATAAAACAGCTATACAATCTCAGCCTCACTACAGGATATGTGCCCCACAGAATGGCGTACAGCAACAGTGGTCCCACTCCACAAAGGTGGAGCCTCTACGGACCCTGGAAACTATCGCCCCATAAGCCTGACTAGCTTAGTCTGCAAGGTTATGGAGAGCATCATCATGGAGCTCATAAACAAAGATATTGGGGACCTACAGACACTAGATCCTACCCAGTTCGGCTTTGTCAAGGGCAGATCCTGCCTTTTGAACCTGGTTGACTTCTTCGAAACAGTCACCAAAGCCATAGATGAAGGGAAGGTAGTCCACACAGCCTATCTAGACCTTGCAAAGGCATTTGACACAATATCCCACTCGGGCATTATAGATAAGCTATCCAGCTTAAATATAAACCCCTATGTCACAAGATGGGTCACAAACTGGCTCAAAGACAGAACCCACAGAGTGAGAGTTGCTGGAGCCATATCAAACTCGAAACTGGTCACAAGTGGCATCCCACAGAGTTCTGTCCTGGGACCACTCTTGTTCGGTATATACTTTTCCGCGGTACAGGCAAACGTGGGAGGACTATGGCTCACCAAGTTCGCAGACGACTGCAAACTGGGCGCCATAATCGACTCTCCAGCTGACACAAACATCCTTCAAAAAGGTCTCACAGAGACAGATAACTGGTGCCAGTGCCATGGTTTAAAGCTAAATGCCAAAAAAATGTATAGTCATACCCTTTGGCAAAAACAATGTGCCCACAAATTACCACATAGGCGGAAACCCATTAAGTACAGAGAAAGTTATTAGGGACCTGGGGACCCAAGTTGATAGCAATCTCTCCTTTGAAAACCACATTCCAAAGTGGTTAGAAAGACCTTCTACATAGCCCCCCTCATCACGAAGGGTTTCACATCTAGATCAAGAGAGGTAATGGTGCCCCTTTATTCATCCCTCATCAGGCCCATCATAGAACACAATGCCCCTTTTGGGATGTACCTTACCCGACACCTGCAGCAATTAGAAAGACCCCAAAAGTATCTCACCAAGAGGATCAAGGGTCTCAAACAGATGCCATATGCTGCTCGGTTAAAAAAACTCCAGCTCTACTCAGTTGAATACTGCCTACTTCGAGGCGATCTATGCCTGACATACAAAGCTATGTCAAATCCAGAATTAATGGACATGATCCACCTCAGTAAATCTAAATCCCTTAGAGCCACATGCTCGAGGGACTTGAACCTCAGCACAGAAATAAATAGAACTTGCTGGAGGGACAGGTTCATAACCCAGAGGCTCCCTTTGCTCTGGAATAGAATTCCAGTTCATGTGAGCAGAGCACCTCACTGAATCTCTTCAAGAAAAATCTCGATAGGTGGATGGGGGATCGTAGGTTTGTCCCAGGGATTACTCCCGTGTCACTATTAGACAGAGGCACAGTAAACTAAACCTTAAAAAGGGCACAGTATACTCAAATCAAGGTGTGGCGTAAGCCATACAGAATCGGGCTAGGCTTATAATTGTTCCAGGGCAGATAGCCTAGTATGTACCTATGAACCTATGAACCTATTAGCATGTTTTTGTCTCCTTGCTGCAAGATTAAAGTGACTTAACCTGAACCTACCGGGTTTTGATCATTTTAAAGTATATTTTTCCTTTGACAGTTGGATACTTGGGAACAATATATGCATACTTGCATTGTTTCTTTGTATATTGGCTTTCCATTCCAATTTCACAAGTCATGTTTAATATCTTCTGATTGATTGTAATAGTTATCATGCATTATTTTATAAGCCTGACTAATTATCCCTTTTCTACTGCAACTTCTCTTCTAGACTCAACTATAGAATCAATTAGAGCTCTTCATTCATTTATGACTCCCCTATCCCTCTCTGTATGCCTATACTCTGTTATCAATTCCTTGTAGGGAAAACAGTCTCCAACCAACAGTCCAAACTTCTACTCAACTTCATCCCACTCTTAAGACTCTTTCCTCCCTGGTTATTTGTTCCCAGTACATCGGTTCCTTTGCTAAATTCCTGCTCCCTCTCACCCATTTTCTTTGCTCCTTCTTACAGTCATCCCTATTGGTAAAATCTCTTTTCTAAATTCCTGAAGTGTCTTAAAACTTTGTACATATGGCAATAGCCATAGAGAATATCATGAGTGCCTGCATCTGGAATCTTATTATGTCCATATTTTGTGAACTAATCCCCTCCATTTCAACACTTCTTTCCACATTGATTTGTGGTCTTACAATTGTCCCTTTTCAGTCTAATTAATTGACTTACTCAGAGTTACACAGTAGGCAAGTAGAGATGCAAGGAATCAAACTTTCTACCCTGGATTACAGGAAATGGCTTATCTACAAGTGAATGATCATTTTCAATGTGGTTGCATTTTGAAAATGTAAATTTGTGGTGAATTTCACCAGAGTGTGCTGTATTGACTTAGTCAGTGGTGTGCTTTTTCGGAGTTCTTCCCCTTTTCTATACTGTGATGTGACCCCTGAGTGTGTAATCATGATATAAGTGGTATGGAACTACTAATAAGGGGTATGGAAGGTGAATAGAGATACCAACTAAGGGGGGGGGGGGGTCAGTGGTCTTGCCACCTGCTAAAAAGATTTATTTATTTTTTAGTGTTTTTGGCTCACCATTTTCAACAGTCATCTTTTGTAAAATGGTGAGACAAAAATTGTAATTCATAGGTAAACCAGGGGCAACAGCTCCTTAACAGTCCAGAGCCTTAATCTTGTGCACTGATTGCCAGACTTCGACTTTGACCTTCCAGAGTACCAGAGTCATAGATACAGTCTGTAAGAGAATAAGTTCAAAAATGCTCAAATTGGGGTTGAAAGAAGAGTCAGAGAATGAATGGGGCATCTCAGCAGTGGTGGTCCCTAAAACTTATGGAAGTATTAGATTCTGTAATGATGCTGGAAAGTTTAATAGCACTTTATAGATTGATAGCTGTCACATGTCCAGAACTGATGAGATGACAAGACAGCCTTGGAAAAATAAGATACTTTACAACATTAGACTTATTGATCGATGTCGCATGTCCAGAACTGATGAGCTGACAGAGAGCTTAGGAAAAATAAGATACTTTACAGCATTAGACTTAACAAAGAGGTATTGGCAGCTACCACTTTTACCTTCTGCTAAAGAAAAAAAAAACAGCTTTTGTAACCCCAAGGTTTTATTTCATTTCATAGTGCTAATCTTTCACCTTCATGGAGCTCCAGTCACCTTTTGGAGAGTCATGGGTAAAATACTGTAGTCATTTTCACATTATGTTGCCACATACCTAAATTCATTCAGAGGATTGAGAGTTTCATTTGCCTAAAGTTCAGGTTGCTCTAGAATAAATAACACAGACGGGCTTGACTATGGAGGTGGGGGTGGTAAAAATCACAACTTTCAAACAAAATAGCGGCTACAAATAAATAAGTAAATAACTGGTATAACTTAAACTAACATACAAATTCAGGTCTTCTTTGAATTTGCTGGATACTGCAGAAAATGTGGGCCTTATTTTGCAATTATTGTTTACCCTTTGGCAGATCTCACTAAAGGAAAAGCCCCTATCAAATTGCAGTGGTCTAATGGCAGATAGAACATTTAAGGAAGTGAAAGAATAGTAAATTATGAAGAGAGAGTTAGTGGTTTGTGCTTTTACTAAGAAATTTACTTTTGTATATGAATGCATCATAGGTAGGTTTGGGAGTTGCATTATTTCAAGGTATTTATAGTAAAGTGCACTCTCTGTGTTACCTAAGTTGTATGTTAGGCAATGCTGAGAATAATTCCTCAGCCACTCAAATGGAATGTTGGGCTGTACAGTGTTCTACACTTTGAAATATTATTTGTTAGGCAGACAGTTTAACCTGGTGACCAATCTTTCCCCCATTATAATAGCTAAATAGACGACAGGATGGCAACAACATTATGTTATGGTGTACCAGTCCTCCAACTATTCCAGTAGATTGTCACCCTGTGACTCATGCATATGGCCTCACAAACATGTATGCTAATGGGTTTCTAGGTCTTACAACTCATCAGTTAGAGTCCTACACTGTTGGCTTTGTACTGAGAGGGAAGGTAGGTGTGATATCTTGAATTTGTTGTATGGGATGTAAGTTTTTAAGTATGCTTTGTATCTTTAAAATTCTCACAACATTCTAATTAAAAAAACAATTTAATTAGTGAACATTTAATAAGTCCACTGGATTTTAATAGTAAGACAATTTCCCTGCTTTAGTTTTATTGTTATTGCTGAATAAAACTAATGAGTTGTCAGTCATATGGTTATGTTTTGTTTGTTTAACCTGTGGGTCTGTTGTTTGCTCATAACACTGATAAAGCTGAGAGAAACTAGGGTCTGTTATGGGTTTGGCTCCATGAACCCGTAATAAAGGTGGATTTGTAACTTGAATTTTAGAGTGGTGCTAGATAATATGTATATATATATATATATCTATCTATCTGTATATACATACATATAAGTTTATAATCAGTGGTATATATATATATATATATATATATATATATATATATATATATATATATATCACACTCTCTCTCCATAAATATATATATATATATATATATATATATATATAGAGAGAGAAGAGAGAGAGAGATGTATTTCAGCCTGTTTTACCCTGTTTCGGGATGTACTAGCTTTAACTGTTGTAAAAGATCTGAAACGTGTTTATCTAATGTACAATTGTGATAGGTGAGATACGGCAGCATAGTATTGACTTGACTGCATTTTCATTTGAAAAAGCCCCTGCAAAGTGTTTTAAACTGATTTGACCTGCTGTTAGTATATCTGCATCACGTTTTGGATAAGAGTAACAGTACTATTGCCTTTTCAACCTGTTTTGGACCTTTCCCTAATTCTAACTGCTGCTAAGGCTTTAGTAGTGTGTATGTGCATTTAAAAGAATGATAGGAGGAATGCAATAGCATTTTACCAATTTGGCGGTAATTTGGTTTTAATTTGAAAAACCCCCTGCAAATTGTTTTAAGCTGATTTGACCTGCTGTTAGTATGTCTGCACCGCGTTTTGGATAAGAGTAGATGAATTATTGGCTTTTCAACCTGTTTAGGACCTTTCCCTAATACTAACTGCTGTTAAGGTTTTAGTAGTGCGTATGTGCATTATAAAAGTATGATAGGAAGAATACGAGAGCATTTTACCTACTTGGCGGTATTTTGGAACCCAAACATCACATAAAGTGTTCTTTTATTACTGCTCTGCGACTTTTACAACAAGCTATACCCTGTTTTGGTTTCTCCCAAATTGTAGCTGCTGGAAGGGTTCTGCTATTGTGTATGTCCATTAGAAAGGAATGATAAGTCATATATGATAGCCTTTTACCTAATTGGCAGCATCTTCAATGCCAAACATTCCAAACAGTGTTTGTTAAACGGCTCTGAACTTTTCAATAAGCCTTACCCTGATTAGGACCTTTCCCAACTTTTAACTGCTGGAAAGGTCCTGGTATTGTGTAGGTGCATTTTAAAGGACTGATAGGATGAGTATGTTAGTGTTTTACCTGATTGGGGACATTTTTCACTTCCAAACATCTAGTAAAGTGTTTATAAGTGCTCTGCAACTACTGATAGGATGTATGCGGTGGCGTATTACTAATTTTGGCGGCATTTTCATTGCCACATATCTTGAATAGTGTTTTGAAATTGTTCTGCAACGTATAGCTGCTGATTATTGCTAATACTAGTTGTAACTGTTGTGGTGGGACAAGTATTTAGCTGCTGTTTAATATTAATTGCATTCCTACCTGCTACAGTCTAACCTAATTTAACAACTTGTAGTGGAGGGGCAAATATTTAGCTGCTGTAAAACATTAGAAGTACCCCTACCTGTTTCTAATGAATTTAATTTAACAATTTGCTGGTCGCTACACCCTACTATCCAGCTGTGAACAGACTGTTCTCAGTAGCATTGTCAGGTTATTGATTTCACTCTGTAACAATAGGCCTAGCATTGTCAATGTAACAGAACCAGTTGTTCCCAGTTAAGCATACAATTAACAATAGGGTAACTAACTGAATGAGACTGTATTAATAAGAAACTAAGTGTGTAGCTAACTGCAATTAAAGCATTTTTCCAACTGCTCATCTCCTCCACCATTTAACTGTCTCAACTACTGTGACTCTCACTGTACCTTCTATTTCTCTCCACAATGTTTTTTTCCTAGACTACATTCCCTACCACTCTCCTCATTCTCTTCACATTCTCCCATTTTCACATTAAAGGTCTCTTTCGCTGAATTCTTCCTCAACTCCCTCACCTTTTAACTAACTCTACTGTGGTGTTATCATAATTAAATCTGTCCTAATCCTTATCTTACCCTCCACCTCACTACTGACTTACTTGAAACAACACTACTATTATTTATTTCATCCTCATCCTCCATTCTATCTTGCTTTACAGGTCCCTGACACTTAAATCAGGCTTTGTTTAATGTCCAGCAAAAACTGAAAACACCCACACCCTCAGGTGTGCTGCTTCACCAGGAGAATTCATCTTCAACAACAGTGCAGTTACTGGATAATGTATGTGATATTGGAAATATAAGTAACCCTGTCCTGATTTGCCTTCTGTAAGCCTTGAGGAACTAGTGCTCCTGGTCAGTGAAGTTCTCTCAGGCCATTAAACTGGTCTCCTCCCCACTAATCCCTCATACCTAGCCTCTCTCTCAGCTACCTCCTTCCCTTGCTCACCTATCTCCATTTGTAACTGTCCCTCAAACCTCTACTGTTTCCTGTCATCTGGCCTCTATCAGCCTTCCTTCACTCACACAGTTCTCCACTAGCTACTCCAGACCCAGTTCCTCCCCTTTCCCTACCAGACTCTCCAAACTCACCTCTCTAACCTAGCTCCTAGATTAGTCTCTAACCAATCCACCCATAGATTTGTGCTAAAGAATCAAAGTTGTCCATTATTTCAACAGTTACCCAGTAAACGCTAAGGCTCTAAACTTTCCTATATTGCATTCTCCTACTATTCCCACTGATTGGTTTCCTTGATTACTGCTGCTGCTTCTTTAGACTGTGTCTTGCCCCGCTCTGTTTGCTTTGCTCACTCTTCTCCCCTACCCTTCCCCCATTCCCACCCATCTCCATAACACCTACACTTATAGTTACAAACCACATCCTCTACTAATTAATCCCACCCACCTACTCATCCCCATACACTACATTTCACCACACCCCAAACATTTCGTCCTTTACCTGCTCCCAGTCACAACAGCTATAGATACTACTCCTACACACCTATACTCTCTACAACCACTCATACCCCCCTCTACACAAACTTAAAAGATGCACTCGCCACAATCTAAGAATAGTAATATACCTACTAACCACCATATCTCTATTGCTCCTCTCCATCCTGACCTCATACCACACTGAACTGTATATGAGCAACACAACACAATGGCAAACAGATTCCACAACCACTTCCATTAAACTAAATTACTTCCCTATATCAACATCCAACCTCACCTTCTCCCAACATTTTTCATACTCATAACAAAAAAACATATAAAACTAAGCCCTACCCTTCCAAAAAACAGGCCAAAATACTACACAAACTTCATAGACTCTGTCTCCACCTACTCCACAATCTCTTCTATTGTGGAGATATACACCCTAATCCAGGTCCCAACTCATTAGGCACAACTAATTTAAATCCGACAGATGCTCTATTCCAGAGACCTATTTCTTTTATCCTCCTCTTAAACATAAATGTGAGATGTATTATCAACAAAATTCAAGACCTACATGCCGTGCTAGCCTTATACAAACCAGAGATAGTGGCGTTAATTGAAACTTGGCTTAAGCCAGAACACCATGACATGACATGATAATGATAGAACAGGGAAAAAAAGGTGGAGGAGTAGCCATAGTTTTCCAAAATCATCTCACCATAGAACAATTTGACCTCAATACCCATGAAACAAAATATACAGAAGTAATATTTGCTAAACTAAAACTAAACTCCAGAAAATATATTATTATTGCAGGTGGCTATATTCCACCAAGCAATAACATTACCACACTGGAAAACCTGCTATATTGGATGTCTACCTCCTTCCCACAAGAAACCATACTACTAATAACAAATCACTTTGGATATCCACATTCCGCCCCACCCCCAGACAACGAAACCACCGTGAAAAACTTTTCAAAAGCAAACTACACATTACTTAAGACAGAGGTGGAAAGTTTCAAAGTCCCCATGATAAAGAATTATGCTGTCCAAGCTGCAAAATCCTTTACTAATGCATTCTACGGGCACCTACAAGAATGCATGGATCATGCTATCCCAAGCAAAACCAAGACTCACTCCTCCAAGAAAAGGAAACCAGTCTGGTGGACCCCTGCCATAAACAAGCTATGCAATAGAAGGAGGAAACTAGTACAGAAAAGAGAAAAATCCCAAGAAGGCAAGACATCCCTGATCAGTATCAGCAAGAAACTATGATCCCTCATAAAATCATCCAAGGCAAGCTTCGAAAGAAAAATTGCCAAGGACTCCAAAGATAACCACAAGGCATTCTTTAGCTATGTCAAGAATCTAAGTGGCAATGCTCAGATCTGCTTGGAGTTAGTGCCGAATGGCACAAAATACACTGAACTGAACGATATCGCCAACATCCTGGCAGACAGGTTCAGTGCAAACTTCATCCCCCTCTCACCCCCAAAAGGGCTCATAACCATACCAGAAGAATGTAGACTCCCTGAAATCACAGACACTCAGGTTAAAACAGCCCTCTCCAAAGCCAAAAACACAGCATCAGTGAGACCAGATGGTGTCCCAGGCTGTGTCCTACATGAGCTCAAAGATGAACTAACCCCTCACCTAAAGACACTGTTCAAACTCAGCATCTCCACAGGCTACGTACCCATAGAGTGGCACACAGCAATGGTTATTCTGCTCCAGAAAGGTGGACCCCAGGAACTATCGCCCTATAAGCCTGACTAGCTTGGTCTGCAAGGCTATGGAGCGCATCATCATGGAACTCATTAACAGAGACATTGGGAATGTCCAAACACTGGACCCTACCCAGTTCGGCTTTGTTAAGGGCAGATCATGCCTCCTAAACCTGGTGGACTTCTTTGAGACAGTTACCAGGGCTATAGACAAGGGAAAGGTGGTACACACAGCCTACCTAGACCTCGCAAAGGCCTTTGACACCATTCCCCATTCTGGTATTATAGACAAGCTCACCAGCCTGAACATAAACCCCTACATCACAAGATGGGTTGCCAACTGGCTCATGGACAGAACCCACATGGTGAGAGTTGCAGGAGCTAGGTCCAAATCTAAACCGGTTACAAGTGGCATTCCCCAGGGCTCAGTCCTAGGACCCTTCCTGTTCGGCATATACTTCTCAGAGATACAGGCAAGCACAGGAGTACTATGGCTGACCAAGTTCACAGACGACTGCAAACTAGGGGCTATAATTGACTCTCTGGCTGACACAGACATCCTCCAAAAGGGTCTCACTGAGACGGATACCTGGTGTCAAAATCATGGCCTCAAGCTAAATGCCAAAAAGTTCATAGTCATCGCCTTTGGAAAAAACAAAGTACCCACAAACTACCACATAGGTGGTAGTCCCCTAAATACGGAAAACATAATAAGGGATCTGGGAACCCAAGTAGATAGTAATCTCTCCTTTGATAATCACATTGCCAAAGTGGTTAGAAAATCCTTCTATGTGGCCCACCTAATCACAAAAGGGTTCGCAAACTGATCGAAAGAGGTCATTGTGCACTCATCAGTCCCATCATATAGTACAACGCCCCATTTGGGATGTATCTTACAAGACACCTGCAACAGCTGGAAAGACCACAGAAGTACCTCACCAAGAGGATTACTGGCCTCAAATACATGCCCTATGCAGCTTGACTGAAGAAACTCCAGCTGTACTCGGTTGCATACCGCCTACTCAGAGGTGATCTCTGCCTGACATACAAGGCCATGTCCAACCCAGAATAGATGGACATGCTCCCCCTAAAGAAAACCTTATCCCCTCAAGCCACACGCTCTAGAGATCTAAACCTCACCACAACAATAAATAGGACATGCTGGAGGGGTAGATTCCTGTTCCAGAGACTTCCCATGCTTTGGAACAAGATTCCAATCTACATTAGGCAGAGCTCCTCGCTAACACTCTTCAAGAGAAACCTTGAACAAGTGGATGGGAAACAGAAAGTTTACCCCGGGGAACACTTCAGTGGCTCTGCTGGACAGAGGCACAGAGAACTAATCTAAGGGGTGGCGAAAGCCATCACATTCTGGCTAGACTTATAAATGCCTTTGGGCAGATAGCCTAGTACCTACCTATGAACGTATGAACTAGGAGACTTTAATATTGACTGGGCTGATTGAAGGGAGTTGATCATAGTTTACCCTTCCTCCCATGTAAACCTATGTGGTCTCACCCAAATTATTTCTGACCCCACTAGAATTGATAAGACATCCAAACGACAGTCCATCTTAGACTGGATATTGCTATCAAACCCCAATCTCACACAACTCTTAGGCTGTCTCCCAGAGAGTCTAAGTGACCACCAAGCAACCTTCCTTATTAGGAACAGATACCACCATACCACTCTCCCCAGTCTAAAGATAATACGCAACAAAAGGAACCTCAAAGCTAAAGACCTACTCAATGCACTAAAATGCAGTAATTGGACTCCCCTAACTCACCTACCTCTAGGTGAAGCTGAGCAATACTTTAACTCCGCCTTCCTCAAAATCCTAAATAAGCATGCACCACCCAGAACCATTAGAGTCAAAACTAATTACGCCCCTTGGCTAACAAAAGAGACAAAAACTATAATGATAGGTAGGGACAAATATGTAGAAGAACAGCTAGCAAGTACGACAGGTGCCAGGCAAGCAAGCTGAGTAGATCCAAAGAAAAAATGCCAGCACCAGAGAAGATCTGAAAAATCAATATTTATTGAACTGAAACTAGACCAGTTTCAGCACAAGGCTTTCTTCAGTAGTATGTTACAAGAGTATAAAAGTCA
Organism: Protopterus annectens; assembly: GCF_019279795.1. NCBI lineage: Eukaryota > Metazoa > Chordata > Ceratodontiformes > Protopteridae > Protopterus > Protopterus annectens. The sequence goes on from NC_056747.1 coordinate 1,050,121,207, forward strand.
CCTGCTTAAATAGCTTCATTGAATCTGAAAAGAATGACATCACTTCCTGTAGTTAACAAAACCAAAAAAATAAATGGTTAGCCTAAACAATGATATAGTAAAAACCATGTCAATATATGTTAACATACAAAATAATGATGGTATTACTAAACTCATAATTACTCATCTATGTTCATATATCTAGACAAAGTACAAATATTATTTTAATACCTGTACATAAGGAACGTAATGATTGATAAACAGAAACTGGAAACCATCATTTGTACCATGATGTAATAGGGAATATCATCCGGATCTTATGGTATCTGAGAAGAGATAGAAAGAAAGTATTGGAATGAAGAATACTAGATAAATATAAAAACATTGATCATAGTTTATCATTCAGTCCTGGAGGGAAAAGCCCTCCAAGTTTTATGATCCATCCTTTCTCTTTCTTGTTCAAAATGTCATGCCACCCTGTTTTAAATGATCGGTTACCAGTTATACAATCAATAATGATAAATGAAAATTTAGCAGTTGGATGCTTGGTCGTATGTCTGTATAATACATTAGTTATTCTATGGTTTCTAATATCCCCTAGGTGTTCAGATATTCTGATGCGGAACTGCCTAGATGTTTGTCCAACATAAAAGGCCTGACAGGTACAGGTGGCAAGATAGATTATCCAATCGGAGCTGCAGTTACCAAAAAATTCAATGTTATAAAGATGACCAGTATTTTTACTGGTAAAACTAGTAGTTTTAAAATAACTGCAAAAACTGCAATGACCACAGGGAAATATGCCTATAAGTTTGTCCCTTGTCAATGTCCTCTGGGAGAGTGTGTCATCCTTAGTGCTTGTTCTTTTATAGTGTGAAAAATGAGAACCAAGCGTTCTACCCTTTCTGTATGAAAAATAACACCATTCCCCCAGGTAGCCTTCCAAAAGAGGGTGTGAGCTAAGTATATTCCAATGATTATTAATAATATTGATCAAATTTTTACTATTCCTACCATAAGTAATGATAAATCTGCATGTATCTGAATTTTTCTCTCTGTGACCCGCTTGATATTGTAAAAGGGAGTTCCTAGGTTTGTTGCTGCTCCAGTTGGCCGCAGAATTAATAATCTGTGGGGAATATCCCCTAGACAAAAATCTGTTGGTTAAGTCCTCATGGTATGTTATAAGATCATCCTCAGAAGAGCATATTCTTTTAATCCGGAGAAATTGAGATTTTGGTATGTTTTTTATGATATGTTTTGGGTGGAGGCTGTTTGCATGCAGAAGGGTGTTGTATTGCGGGAATTTTCTATAAACAGAAGTTTTAAGTGTATTGTCAGATTGTCTTAGTAGATGGACATCCAAAAAATGTATTTCCTTCTGATGATACTCCACAGTGAATTCAATACCCCAGATATTCCCATTGAGATGTTCAATGAATTCCTGGAGATAATCAGTACCTCCTTTCCACACTAGCCAGCAGTCGTCCAGGTATCTTCTCCATATGTCAATCTCAGGTAAATATATGTTATGCATTGGATAATATATGATCTGTTCCTCAATAAAACCCATGAAGAGATCTGCATAAATGGGTGCAAACGAAGCACCCATAGCCGTGCCCTGAAGTTGCCAGTAACAGTCCTGCTGAAAATAGAACACATTTTTGGTAAGAATGTGCTCGGCCACGCATACCAGTAATGTATTCAATCCTGGGGGGTAGATGTTAGATTTGTTTAACCAAAATTCCAAAGCCAATAAACCCGCCCAATGTGGGATGCTGGTATATAAAGAATTTACATCTAGGGTGCACATTAACCATTCAGGTTCCAATTGAGATTCAGAAACGATCTGCAGGAATTCAGTAGTATCCTGGATTCTAGCTCGAATGAGCGATAACAAAGGTTTAAGTTTTTCAGTGAGAAAGATGGATAAAGGTTCAGTGAGTGACCCAATGCCAGACACTATAGGTCGACCAGGTGGCTTGTGGACAGATTTATGGATTTTGGGTAATAAATAGAGATATTGCTTGGCAGGATCCTTGACCATCAAATGTGTTTTGGTTTTATCCGAAATGATACCTGCTTCAACCGCTTGCTCCAAGAAATCATGCATTTCACGTTGGAAATTGGGTGTGGGGTCAATGTCCATTTTCATATAATGATGATGGTTATACAGTTGTCTATTACCTTCATCCCGATAACAATCGGTATCCATAACCACGACCGCACCCCCTTTGTCAGCAGGAATAATGACAAGGTCAGTATTATTTTTGAGTTGTGTTAGAGCAAGTTGTTCTTTCCTGGAGAGATTGTGCTTCATGTTATCTTCTGAACTAAAATGAAAATGTATATCCTTTATTACAGCCTGCTGAAATACAGCAACATGTTTATCCATGGGAGGATTAAATGTGGATTTGTGAAATCTGAAGTCAGAAGATCTTTGAGTATCATCAGATTTGTCCTGTTGTTTGAAAAACAAATTGAGGTTAATCTTTCTACAAAAATCTATGGTATCAGATACTAATGAACTCTCATCAATAAAAAATCCGGGGATAAAACCAAGACCTTTATTGAGTAAAGAATATTGGTCATCAGATAAAACATGCTTGGAAATATTTAGCACATTGGTACATGGTTCATTTATTTCACTATTGGCATGAATAACTCCTCTAAGCTTGTTACCCCTATGTTTCCTTCCTGCCTGGTGTTTCCTACCCCTAAAGGGACATCAGTTGTTCTTCCCCTTTTAGCATGTGGTGATTCACCAGTACTCAATAATTCTGTGTCTGTGGTGGAAGATTCCTCACCGGAGGTGGTGTTACTCAATCCTGTCATTTTCAGAATTGACCTAGGCCTCTTTTTCCATATAAAGGGAGCATTCCTAGTACCCTGAGTGAACCTGACTCCCCTCTGTGACTCAAATTGTCTGCCCCTCTCATAATCCTCCTTATCTCTGGCAAATTTATGAAGTTTTTTGCTTTTGAGATTGTTCTCCAAAGTGGATATTTCCTTTGATAATTTGCTCAGACAATTTTGGAAGTTGGTATTTTCCTCAAACTGTTTGAGGTTCTTACAAGTTTTTTCCACTTCAAGAGTGTTGGCATGCACAGTTCTTTCATAGAATGATGCCAATATGTTGACTCTGGCCATAGCGGCCTCCGGTTGTGCTAGTTGCCAATCCTTAAGTAAGACATCGTCTAGTGTACCAACCAATGGTTGGATTTTGCATCTTAATCCCCTGGGGGATATTTTCTGCACCTGATATGCTTTGAACAATTTGTGGTGCCAGATATTTGTTCTCAGCATTTTGATTTGTTTGCCTAACTTCTGAAATAAATGTTCGCAACTGTCAACTGGATCAGTTGTTGGCAAATTAGTTATTTCAGTCGGACCAATACCAATTATAAATATCTTGAGATCGTCCTTGTCAGAACATAAGCCAGATAATAATTTTTGGAGATCCATGACAATAAGTTGCTTGAACTGAAAAAACAGTGCAATGCAACTAGACTACACAGGATATGAAATTGTCAGAGCAAGTTTATCAAAATACTAATAGTGCTCCAATCAAAGATGTCTACATAAGCCAATGACACATTGAGTCACAGAGGAGTCCAGGCCCTGGACAGTCAAATAAAAACAATATAAGACCAAGTATAAATGTCCCGGTCAGTGAAGGGACTACTATCTGTTGTTGAAGAGGCCAGAACACCTTAAAGGTTACTGTTCATATAGTTTAGTAAAATAAACATAGGACTTTGTATGACCAGAAGGTAATTAAATATAGAGTACTTCTGATCACTAGATAGATACAGTTGCAAAAGAATGATACGAGGCCAAATACAGGATGAGAAATAAGCCCATCCTAGGAACTGTAGTAATGACACCTCATAAATCTACAATCGATCCCATGAGATCACAGTAACCCAAACAAATGTAAGATGTCTGCAAAGTTGCTTGCATGTAGTTATTACACCATAAGGTTGAATACACTCAAAAATGGCCAAATGTATGTTTCTGATCCCTAAACAGTCACAGTTGAAAAACAGTGACATTGACCAAAAAATGAATGTTCCTGTCCCAATTTGTCGGTTATATCAGCTATTAAATCCGTGGTTAATCCAACTGAAGAACCCAAGCAGATATCAGGGGTTTCTCAAAATGTTTGCAAGCAAATGCTACAATATAGGGCTAAATACCCTAAGAATGACCATATCAGTAATAATTCAGCTGTTATTATAAATGCATAGACATACGTATTGATAATACCCAATAGGTATAGTCATGCAGACTATATACTGATCTGATGAAAGTATTAAGCATATCATAGGATCATCAGATATGCATAAACTGGCAAAGTAATTCCCATATAGAAATATTATAAAATATAAGTTGTGTCATAAGTTACAAAACGTAGCTGAAGCATACATGTATAAATATGAGACCTCTAAATATCTACCAAGAGCTTGAACAGTAGTCTATAATAATAATAACTGAAAATCAAGCATTGATTCCTTCCTATACATAAGCTCAATAAGCCTGAGCTGTTAAACCAATTCCTATATGAACAAGTTATAAAATTGTATTGGATAATATACTTCGTAAATGTTATTTTAGTAACAAAAATATAACTGAGGCAGACATATATATATGAAACCACTAGGGATTAAGCATGAACAAGAACAATAATCTACATTGGTAATAACAAAACATCAGGCATAGATTCCTTGCTAAACATCAATATAGTTTGATCAAACTGTTTGAGCATGTCCATAACAAATGAGGATAAATTCACTAAATTGCTGTGACTGGAGTCTAAACAGTCATGTATCGGGGAATAGTGCCTGTTCCAAATAGTTCAAAAAGTAAGGTCCCGTAACTACAAACACAATGCTGTATGCAGAATGCCAGATAATGTCGTTCCCAATATATATTTGAAGGCCTTGTCGATCCCGAATGTTACAAGCACATGTGAGCCACCAATAAATGATAATATCATCCATCGGTAACAATCCTACAAATGTTGATATTATGAAGTCAATAGCAAAAGGAACGTACTGCAACGTGTAGTTATCAAAAAATAGAAAAACAGTACCTGAAAAGTGATGTCAGTTGTCCAAATCGAACATAATAAAGTAGCTGCTTTGAAAAAACGCTGAAACGCCAACCCTTCATATACTGTCACCAGTTGGTTTGCCCACGTGCAAATGCCATTTGTTGAAATAAAGGAAATTTCCAAATGTAGATAGATATTTATATCCAAAACCCCATATTGTGTAGCTCCTACCACAAAAGAAAAGTTTGAAGCAGACAAAGATCCCAGATAAGCATCCAAAAGCTGGTAACCAAAACAGAATCCCCCAATCCAAAAACGATCAAATTCCCAACATCAAATGGTCAACAATGCCAAATGATCACTGATAAATGAAGTTAAAAAGCCACAAATAACGCCAGTGTCCAGTGAGGAACCCTCCTCAACAGACACAGAAAAAATGGCAACGTAAATCCAAGATCCTCAAAACGCCAACAGCCAGCAAGAAGGGAGTGGTATGTAGAAGAACAGCTAGCAAATGCGGCAGGTGCCAGGCAAGCAAGCTGAGTAGATCCAAAGAAAAATGCCAGCACCAGAGAAGATCTGAAAAATCAATATTTATTGAACTGAAACTAGACCGGTTTCAGCACAAGGCTTTCTTCAGTAGTATGTTACAAGAGTATAAAAGTCACCTGCTTAAATAGCTTCATTGAATCTGAAAAGAATGACATCACTTCCTGTAGTTAACAAAAAACAAAAAAATAAATGGTTAGCCTAAACAATGATATAGTAAAAACCATGTCAATATATGTTAACATACAAAATAATGATGGTATTACTAAACTCATAATTATTCATCTATGTTCATATATCTAGATAAAGTACAAATATTATTTTAATACCTGTACATAAGGAACATAATGATTGATAAACAGAAACTGGAAACCATCATTTGTACCATGATGTAATAGGGAATATCATCCGGATCTTATGGTATCTGAGAAGAGATAGAAAGAAAGTATTGGAATGAAGAATACTAGATAAATATAAAAACATAGATCATAGTTTATCATTCAGTCCAGGAGGGAAAAGGGTGGCATGACATTTTGAACAAGAAAGAGAAAAGATGGATCATAAAACTTGGAGGGCTTTTCCCTCCAGGACTGAATGATAAACTATGATCAATGTTTTTATATTTATCTAGTATTCTTCATTCCAATACTTTCTTTCTATCTCTTCTCAGATACCATAAGATCCGGATGATATTCCCTATTACATCATGGTACAAATGATGGTTTCCAGTTTCTGTTTATCAATCATTATGTTCCTTATGTACAGGTATTAAAATAATATTTGTACTTTATCTAGATATATGAACATAGATGAATAATTATGAGTGTAGTAATACCATCATTATTTTGTATGTTAACATATATTGACATGGTTTTTACTATATCATTGTTTAGGCTAACCATTTATTTTTTTGGTTTTGTTAACTACAGGAAGTGATGTCATTCTTTTCAGATTCAATGAAGCTATTTAAGCAGGTGACTTTTATACTCTTGTAACATACTACTGAAGAAAGCCTTCTGCTGAAACCGGTCTAGTTTCAGTTCAATAAATATTGATTTTTCAGATCTTCTCTGCTGCTGGCATTTTTTCTTTGGATCTACTCAGCTTGCTTGCCTGGCACCTGCCGTACTTGCTAGCTGTTCTTCTACATACCACTCCCCTTCTTGCTGGCTGTTGGCGTTTTGAGGATCTTGGATTTACGTTGCCATTTTTTCTGTGTCTGTTGAGGAGGGTTCCTCACTGGACACTGGCGTTATTTGTGGCTTTTTAACTTCATTTATCAGTGATCATTTGGCATTGTTGACCATTTGATGTTGGGAATTTGATCGTTTTTGGATTGGGGGATTCTGTTTTGGTTACCAGCTTTTGGATGCTTATCTGGGTACTTGTATGCTGTATTCTGCACGTGGATGCCATTTTTCAGCGTCACATTTTTATAAAGGATCTTTGTCTGCTTCAAACTTTTCTTTTGTGGTAGGAGCTACACAATACGGGGTTTTGGATATCAATATCTATCTACATTTGGAAATTGCCTTTATTTCAACAAATGGCATTTGCACGTGGGCCAACCAACTGGTGACAGTATATGAAGGGTTGGCGTTTCAGCGTTTTTTCAAAGCAGCTACTTTATTATGTTCGATTTGGACAACTGACACCACTTTTCAGGTACTGTTTTTCTAATTTTTGATAACTACACATTGCAGTACGTTCCGTTTGCTATTGACTTTATAATATCTACATTTGGAGGATTGTTACCGACAGATGATATTATCATTTATTGGTGGCTCACATGTGCTTGTAACATTCGGGATCGACAAGGCCTTCGAATATATATTGGGAACGACATTATCTGGCATTCTGCATACAGCATTGTGTTTGTAATTACGGGACCTTACTTTTTGAACTATTTGGAACAGGCACTATTTCCCGATACATGACTGTTTAGACTCCAGTCACAGCAATTTAGTGAATTTATCCTCATTTGTTATGGACATGCTCAAACAGTTTGATCAAACTATATTGATGTTTAGCAAGGAATCTATGCCTGATGTTTTGTTATTACCAATGTAGATTATTGTTCTTGTTCATGCTTAATCCCTAGTGGTTTCATATATATATGTCTGCCTCAGTTATATTTTTGTTACTAAAATAACATTTACGAAGTATATTATCCAATACAATTTTATAACTTGTTCATATAGGAATTGGTTTAACAGCTCAGGCTTATTGAGCTTATGTATAGGAAGGAATCAATGCTTGATTTTCAGTTATTATTATTATAGACTACTGTTCAAGCTCTTGGTAGATATTTAGAGGTCTCATATTTATACATGTATGCTTCAGCTACGTTTTGTAACTTATGACACAACTTATATTTTATAATATTTCTATATGGGAATTGCTTTGCCTGTTTATGCATACCTGATGATCCTATGATATGTTTAATACTTTCATCAGATCAGTATATAGTCTGCATGACTATACCTATTGGGTATTATCAATACGTGTGTCTATGCATTTATAATAACAGCTGAATTATTACTGATGTGGTCATTCTTAGGGTATTTAGCCCTATATTGTAGCATTTGCTTGCAAACATTTTGAGAAACCCCTGATATCTGCTTGGGTTCTTCAGTTGGATTAACCATGGATTTAATAGCTGATATAACCGACAAATTGGGACAGGAACATTCATTTTTTGGTCAATGTCACTGTTTTTCAACTGTGACTGTTTAGGGATCAGAAACATACATTTGGCCATTTTTGAGTGTATTCAACCTTATGGTGTAATAACTACATGCAAGCAACTTTGCAGACATCTTACATTTGTTTGGGTTACTGTGATCTCATGGGATCGATTGTAGATTTATGAGGTGTCATTACTACAGTTCCTAGGATGGGCTTATTTCTCATCCTGTATTTGGCCTCGTATCATTCTTTTGCAACTGTATCTATCTAGTGATCAGAAGTACTCTATATTTAATTACCTTCTAGTCATACAAAGTCCTATGTTTATTTTACTAAACTATATGAACAGTAACCTTTAAGGTGTTCTGGCCTCTTCAACAACAGATAGTAGTCCCTTCACTGACCAGGACATTTATACTTGGTCTTATATTGTTTTTATTTGACTGTCCAGGGCCTGGACTCCTCTGTGACTCAATGTGTCATTGGCTTATGTAGACATCTTTGATTGGAGCACTATTAGTATTTTGATAAACTTGCTCTGACAATTTCATATCCTGTGTAGTCTAGTTGCATTGCCCCGTTTTTTCAGTTCAAGCAACTTATTGTCATGGATCTCCAAAAATTATTATCTGGCTTATGTTCTGACAAGGACGATCTCAAGATATTTGGAATTGGTATTGGTCTGACTGAAATAACTAATTTGCCAACAATTGATCCAGTTGACGGTTGCGAACATTTATTTCAGAAGTTAGGCAAACAAATCAAAATGCTGAGAACAAATATCTGGCACCACAAATTGTTCAAAGCATATCAGGTGCAGAAAATATCCCCCAGGGGATTAAGATGCAAAATCCAACCATTGGTTGGTACACCAGATGATGTCTTACTTAAGGATTGGCAACTAGCACAACAGGAGGCCGCTATGGCCAGAGTCAACATATTGGCATCATTCTATGAAAGAACTCTACATGCCAATACTCTTGAAGTGGAAAAAACTTGTAACAACCTCAAAAAGTTTGAGGAAAATACCAACTTCCAAAATTGTCTGAGCAAATTATCAAAGGAAATATCCACTTTGGAGAACAATCTCAAAAGCAAAAAACATCATAAATTTGCCAGAGATAAGGAGGATTATGAGAGGGGCAGACAATTTGAGTCACAGAGGGGAGTCAGGTTCGCTCAGGGTACTAGGAATGCTCCCTTTATACGGAAAAAGAGGCCTAGGTCAATTCTGAAAAAGATAGGATTGAGTAACACCACCTCCGGTGAGGAATCTTCCACCACAGACACAGAATTATTGAGTACTGGTGAATCACCACATGCTAAAAGGGGAAGAACAACTGATGTCCCTTTAGGGGTAGGAAACACCGGGCAGGAAGGAAACATAGGGGTAACAAGCTTAGAGGAGTTATTCATGTCAATAGTGAAATAAATGAACCATGTACCAATGTGCTAAATATTTCCAAGCATGTTTTATCTGATGACCAATATTCTTTACTCAATAAAGGTCTTGGTTTTATCCCCGGATTTTTTATTGATGAGAGTTCATTAGTATCTGATACCATAGATTTTTGTAGAAAGATTAACCTCAATTTGTTTTTCAAACAACAGGACAAATCTGATGATACTCAAAGATCTTCTGACTTCAGATTTCACAAATCCACATTTAATCCTCCCATGGATAAACATGCTGCTGTATTTCAGCAGGCTGTAATAAAGGATATACATTTTCATTTTAGTTCAGAAGATAACATGAGGCACAATCTTTCCAGAAAAGAACAACTTGCTCGAACACAACTCAAAAATAATACTGACCTTGTCATTATTCCTGCTGACAAAGGGGGTGGGGTCGTGGTTATGGATACCGATTGTTATCGGGATGAAGGTAATAGACAACTGTCTAACCATCATCATTATATGAAAATGGACATTGACCCCACACCCAATTTCCAACGTGAAATTCATGATTTCTTGGAGCAAGCGGTTGAAGCAGGCATCATTTCGGATAAAACCAAAACACATTTGATGGTCAAGGATCCTGCCAAGCAATATCTCTATTTATTACCCAAAATCCATAAATCTGTCCACAAGCCACCTGGTTGACCTATAGTGTCTGGCATTGGGTCACTCACTGAACGTTTATCCATCTTTCTCACTGAAAAACTTAAACCTTTGTTATCGCTCATTCAAGCTAGAATCCAGGATACTACTGAATTCCTGCAGATCGTTTCTGAATCTCAATTGGAACCTGAATGGTTAATGTGCACCCTAGATGTAAAATCTTTATATACCAGCATCCCACATTGGGTGGGTTTAATGGCTTTGGAATTTTGGTTAAACAAATCTAACATCTACCCCCCAGGATTGAATACATTACTGGTATGCTTGGCCGAGCACATTCTTACCAAAAATGTGTTCTATTTTCAGCAGGACTGTTACTGGCAACTTCAGGGCACGGCTATGGGTGCTTCGTTTGCACCCATTTATGCAGATCTCTTCATGGGGTTTATTGAGGAACAGATCATATATGATCCAATGCATAACATATATTTACCTGAGATTGACATATGGAGAAGATACCTGGACGACTGCTGGCTAGTGTGGAAAGGAGGTACTGATTATCTCCAGGAATTCATTGAACATCTCAATGGGAATATCTGGGGTATTGAATTCACTGTGGAGTATCATCAGAAGGAAATACATTTTTTGGATGTCCATCTACTAAGACAATCTGACAATACACTTAAAACTTCTGTTTATAGAAAATTCCCGCAATACAACACCCTTCTGCATGCAAACAGCCTCCACCCAAAACATATCATAAAAAACATACCAAAATCTCAATTTCTCCGGATTAAAAGAATATGCTTTTCTGAGGATGATCTTATAACATACCATGAGGACTTAACCAACAGATTTTTGTCTAGGGGATATTCCCCACAGATTATTAATTCTGCGGCCAACTGGAGCAGCAGCAAACCTAGGAACTCCCTTTTACAACATCAAGCGGGGTCACAGAGAGAAAAATTCAGATACATGCAGATTTATCACTACTTATGGTAGGAATAGTAAAAATTTAATCAATATTATTAATAATCATTGGAATATACTTAGCTCACACCCTCTTTTGGAAGGCTACCTGGGGGAACGGTGTTATTTTTCATACAGAAAGGGTAGAACGCTTGGTTCTCATTTTTCACACTATAAAAGAACAAGCACTAAGGATGACACACTCTCCCAGAGGACATTGACAGGGGACAAACTTATAGGCATATTTCCCTGTGGTCATTGCAGTTTTTGCAGTTACATTTTTAAAACTACTAGTTTTACCAGTAAAAATACTGGTCATCTTTATAACATTGAATTTTTTGGTAACTGCAGCTCCGATTGGATAATCTATCTTGCCACCTGTATACCTGTCAGGCCTTTTATGTTGGACAAACATCTAGGCAGTTCCTCATCAGAATATCTGAACACCTAGGGGATATTAGAAACCATAGAATAACTAATGCATTATACAGACATACGACCAAGCATCCAACTGCTAAATTTTCATTTATCATTATTGATTGTATAACTGGTAACCGATCATTTAAAACAGGGTGGCATGACATTTTGAACAAGAAAGAGAAAAGATGGATCATAAAACTTGGAGGGCTTTTCCCTCCAGGACTGAATGATAAACTATGATCAATGTTTTTATATTTATCTAGTATTCTTCATTCCAATACTTTCTTTCTATCTCTTCTCAGATACCATAAGATCCGGATGATATTCCCTATTACATCATGGTACAAATGATGGTTTCCAGTTTCTGTTTATCAATCATTATGTTCCTTATGTACAGGTATTAAAATAATATTTGTACTTTATCTAGATATATGAACATAGATGAATAATTATGAGTTTAGTAATACCATCATTATTTTGTATGTTAACATATATTGACATGGTTTTTACTATATCATTGTTTAGGCTAACCATTTATTGTTTTTGGTTTTGTTAACTACAGGAAGTGATGTCATTCTTTTCAGATTCAATGAAGCTATTTAAGCAGGTGACTTTTATACTCTTGTAACATACTACTGAAGAAAGCCTTGTGCTGAAACCGGTCTAGTTTCAGTTCAATAAATATTGATTTTTCAGATCTTCTCTGGTGCTGGCATTTTTTCTTTAGATAGGGACAAAGCCTGGGTACAGTTTCACAAACACAAAACCTCTTCCTTGAAACAAATCTACTTAGAACTCCGCAACAAAGCCAAAAAACAGATTAAACTAGACAAAACCAATTAGTATAAAACCATGCAAGACCAATTTGCTCATAACCCACATAAATTCTGTTCCACAATAAATAGGTAACTTCACCCTAGAAAATCTACCACCCCTACCCCTGCATTACCAAATAACCATCTTAATATTCCACCACATTTCAACAGATATTTTAATGAAACAATCCAAACTCTAGCCAACACCCAAAATAGTATTAACAACCCCATATCAAATCCCACCCATACCCACATCATAGAACAAAATAAATCACTAAACTCCTGAAAAAACTTAAGCCAACCGCACTTGCAGCAGACAAACTCCCAGCTGACTTCCTTCAGATAACAGCTGAGGCCATAGCCTATCCTATAGCCATTCTCATAAATAGGTCCATAACTGAAGCCACAGTACCCACCTTGTGGAAAATATCACATATAATCCCACTCCACAAGGGAGGCAAATCCCTAGAGCTTACCAACTACTGGCCAATAGCAATTCTATCACCTTTATCAAAAATATTGGAGAGAATAGTTCACTCTCAACTAACGCAGTACCGTCTGAAAGATAACCTACTATCTCATTCTCAGCACGGCTTTAGGCCCTCCCATAGCACCACCACGGCACTACTCTCTTTTACCAGCTTAGTCAATCGCCATAGAAACAAGGGACTAGTCGTATCCACCATATTCCTAGACTTATCTAAAGCCTTCGACACGGTAAACCATAGCATGCTTCTTGAAATACTAGCTACCCTTAACATACTATCTTCCACTATATCATGGTTTAGTAACTACCTATCAGGTCGACGGCAAGCAGTGCTGTGGCAGGACCAATTGTCCTCCCTTTTACCAGTATCCATTGGTGTCCCCCAAGGATCCATTCGTGGTCCGTTGCTGTTCTCCCTATTCACAAACCAGATAGCTGCATCCTCACTCGCTGCCACAGTAGTACAATATGCAGACGACACCACCATTATAAGTACTGCCCCAGTGATTGGTTTAATTGTATTCACTTGTCAGTATATAAAGTGGTTAATTGTCTTTTTTTTGTCTGATGAAGTTGGAGCATTGTCTCTGATGAAAGCGCTCACAATAAATAGTGTGGTTTGGAGTAGTTACAGCCTGCTTGCCTTTTTTGTTATTTTGCTAGTTTGTTCTTTTTTGGAGTTCTTTCATTGTGCTGCCTGTTGATTAAAAGAACTTTGACCATTACATTATTCAATAAACCGAACCAGCGGTTCAGCACTTGATAAGAATGTGTGTAGCAGTAAAATATGACACTAGTGTGTGTGTGTGTGTGTGTGTCTGTATGTGTGTGTGTGTGTGTGTGTGTGTGTGTGTGTGTGTGTGTGTGTGTGTGTGTGTGTGTGTGTGTGTGTGTGTGTATGTGTGTATATATATATATCTATGGATTCCATACACTAGATCGAAGGTTCACTACTTCGAAATAGTGTATGGAATGCACACTGCAGCGAAAGTACACAATCGAAAGTGCACTTACGTGAAGTTCAGTACAACGAACGGGCATTGTACTGAACTTCCATGCAGTACTCACAGACCTTAGGGTTAGGACACAGGTCATGGTAAGGAGATAGCCCTACAGGCTATCCCCTTACCATGACCCGTGCCCCAATCCTAAGGTCCGTGACGACTGCAGCGCAATGAAGGACATAGCAATGTCCTCCACTATGATGCGATAGTCACGAACCTTAGGGTTAGGGCATGGGTTAGGGTAAGGGGACAGCTTTACTAACTATCCCCGTACCCTAACCCTAAGGTCAGTGAGTATCTCACCATAGTGGAGGGCATAGCTTGTTTTTTGATGTCCTCCACTGTGCTGCGGTACTTTCGGTGAAGTGCACTTTCGCAGAAGTTCACTTTCATTAAAGTGAACTTTCACGTAAGTGAGGCTTCCTATTACAGGGCTCGACTTTCTTCATGGGACAAATTATAAAAGCAATTACTATTCCTGTAATGCTTCTTGTCTCATAGTTGTTGTTCAAATGTCTTTATGAACACATCCACTGTGGCAACTCTAACTCAACTTCGGTGCCTTTTACATATTTAGACCATCAGCTGCACAGACAGGGACAAAAGGTGGAGGAGTCTTGATCTACATTAGCAATAATTATACCTCTAGGTTAGTTAAACAGGATTATTCCTTGGAGTTTATCTATGTGTAAATCACCATAGGCGAAGCCCCATACTATATCTTAGCAAGCTATAGGTCACCCTTTATGCCCCAAGAATCACACATCTTGTACCTAGACCTACTTGAGACACTCACCATTAAACCAAATAGCCTATTCATGGGAAACTTTAGCTACCCCTCTATAGACTAGGAAACATACACTGCCCCAAACTTGCAGGCACAATGATTCTTAGACTTTATTAACACAAATACCCTTGACAAGATAGTACGCACGCCCACAAGAGGTTCAAACATAGTGGACCGGATACTCACCAAAATGGGAGAGCACTGCACACCCCACAGTGTCAGGTGCTCACTGGTGAGATCAGACAACAAAGCTGTCTTCTGCAAAATAAATATCAACTCAGTATCCTCAGCAAGCCCTGTAACAGTTAGGAACTATTTAGAAGCAAACTACATCCTGTTAAGTGAAAGTTTGTCAAAATTCATTGGCCCTACTAACCCTGAGTTCAAAGCAATCCATGCAAAAGTATGTTTCAAATGCTTTTTTGTTGGAAATGTGTAGACATCCAGATATTTGAGTGATGCGTGTGTGTGTGTATATATATATATATATATATATATATATATATATATATATATATATATATATATATATATGTGTGTGTGTGTGTGTGTGTGTATAAATATATATATATATATATATATATATATATATATATATATTACTTACTTTATGTGATATTCCTTGGGTCGTACAAACCTTTATTCATGTGGGAGCAACCACCTAAAATTCAGTTCTACTAAATGAAAAGTGTGTTTCAAGTGTTTAATGTTGACAAAGGGTACACAGACTGCTTTTTTGTAACAAAAGCATTACTTATGTGATATTTAACTGTTTTATCCTTCTCTGTTTTATGTCACATAGGATTATGGCACCCAAGCATACAAATCCATGAAAACTCCCTTTCAGTGACACTGAAAAATGAGGTCATAATACAGGTTCTCAGGCAGCATAGAACCTTTCTGCTTAGGAGAGGCCATGGGGATATGGCTGCCAGAAAGGATATTCAAAACCAATGTCAATGCAGTCAGTGGTTGCAGCTGACAGTATATTCAGGTGTGGCATCGGGCCACTGATATGATGTCATCAGCTTGGAGGAGGCTTACTCATTCCATTGAGTACTCAGGCAGTGGACAGGTTGAGGGTGGCACAGTTGATTAGAGAAGTGTGGTTATTGTGGCTTTAGTGCTGATTGACTCTGGCCGTAGTCAAAGTTTGGGTGAGGTGCCACCCAGGAGGGTTGGTAGGAGTGCTCAGAGGAGGCTTTTTGTCCACCCTCCACCTGACCCAGGTGTATCATTGCATGGTACTCAACATATGCTTAGGGCCATCATGGAAGCACAGGCATGTTCCACTAGGGCATCCAAGGATATGCTTAGGGTTCTAGATATGGTACAAGCTGATTTGCATGACTCCCTCCACCATGTAGCTGATTCAATGAATCAGATGAATGACACAATGGAACAGGCAGTGTCTATGATGAACATCTGCTTGGAGGGGGACAGTATCCACATGGCAATAGGTCCATAGCATCATCTGCTGTTGAACAACTTGACCATGACTGATCCCACTCCCATAGTGGCACAACTTCCACTGCTCCATCAGTTGTGAGGAGAGCTCTTCCAGAAGATATTCCTGATGTTCAGGTAACACCAGCACATCTGACCGCGGGCATGGACATGCTAGTATAACACCTGGCAGAGCCATTTAGCACAGAGTTTGGCTGTGTTCATGCAGACACTCACATACACACAGGTTGCATCGAGCCCATACAGACACCCACAGATAACAGGTACATGAGGCATTCATGAGCCTTGCTGGTCATTCTGTCTCAATGGCTATTTGATAATTAGCTGCATTTCTGCCCCCAAACCCTGTGCAAATTATGATAACTGTGCCATCACCTTGTTTCTATCTTTTGGAATCAGGGATGCATATGTATTTTGTCTGATGCACAGGATGCATAGCTGAGTGCTAAATATATATATATATTAGTGATGTTATTTTGAAATTTTTACTTATATCTTACAGCAATTTTAGTGCTGTGATTACTACCTCGAAATAGTTGATACGTCAGTGAGGCTTATTTCTCCACTTGTGAGAATGAATGGATAATTAGACTTGACTGCTTTTTCTGTTCTGGGTATTTAGATACATGAGGCATGTTAGGTGATAAATGGCAGAAATCTATCTACATAGGTTAGTCCTGTGACACATTTATGTCATTCCTCGACAATTCGCACACATTTTACTTAGATACATTTTCAAGTAACAGAAGTATCTGCCATTCATTTGTGTTCTTACCCATTTATTTTCCTGTTCCACGTTCATCACTTACTTTGATAGTCCTTCAGTTACAACTGTTGTAATTCAGGGCTGATTTGGTCTGATGCTAGCAGTATACAGGCATTACATGGGCAATTATTGGTTGTGACCATTGCCTGGCATCAATTTTACTGCATGCATGTACATAGGATGAAGGTTGTACCCCTTAGGTAGTCAGCATGAGTGTGTCTATTGCCTCTTGGCCAGGGAGAGGGCATATTGTGCACACCTATATACCCAAAGCAGCTGGTGGTTCCTCCTCTGATTCATCACCTGTGCATGGCTGTGGTGACCTTGCCAGTGATGGTGGAATGTGTGCTCTTTCCTCTTGGTGCTCCTGTTGCAGCCATTTTCTCAAGATAATATTGTGTAGAATAGCACAAACAGTAATAATTTCAGTACAAGTACTGGAATCATACTGCAGAGCACCCCTGATGTATCAAGGCACTGAAATCATGATTTCAGCATCCCAAATATGCTCTATGATATTTCTTGCTTGAGTGTGTGTGTCATTGTAACATTCCTCTGTGTATGCATGTGCATTTCTGATGGGAGTGATCGGCCACTGTTCAGTGCATACTCTGACTCCCCCAGTAAATGGCCTTGTGGGATATCACCCCTGGAAAACTTTAGGTATAGCTGTGAGTTGTCCTAGATATGGGAGTTTTTGGTAATTGCCAGGGTTGCAAGCACACACATTCAGGGTTAATGGTGTGGAATACATTTTTGTTAATGTAGACCATTCCCTGTTCCCCTGGTAGTACTTTGATCTCAATATACATGCAGTCTATGGCACCCAAAACGTTAGGAAAGTGTGTTATGGGTAGAAATCCTGCATAGTTGTAGCTCCATCCTAAGGGGTATGGGAAAAATATATATAGTCACTGTCATGCATAGCTGTAGCTCCATCCTCAGGGGTATGGAATAAATATATATAGTCACTGTCAAGCTGTAGCATAGCATTCAGGAATTGATGGAGGATCCTGGATGCCGATGCCTGTGATACCCCCAGCATGACCCATGTTGGCCTCGGGAAGGTTCATGTAGCTAAAATTCAGTGATACACATACCTTGGTCTCCACGGGTATTGGTTGCCTTCAGTTTGCAGTTGCTTTCAGTTGAGGACAACAGAGGTTGCAGAGTTCCTAGAGTGTGCCTCTATCCACCTTGTAATGGTCTACTACTTCCACCTCATGCAGACCATGAAAAGTTAAATGGAGTCTAAACACCCTTCTCTTTCTTGCTTGAGGTCTATCAGCAGCAGCAGCATAGACTTGAGCCTGTTACACACACACACACATGCAGAAGAGCAGCAGCCCCTAACATTCTTTCCCTCTAGTGTAGCTTCTGTGGCTGAATTCCAATAAATTTTAGAATACAAAGCAAAAACCTATGCTAAGTGTACATGATTGATAACTTGTTGAATAGCTTTGTTATCTTGGATTGGTTGATTAGCATACAATTCAACTGTATATGCTGTAATTAACATGCCACAATGTTTACTGTGCTTGCGCGGCTCTACACATCGTATAGAGGCCACATACCAGAAGGCTCAAAGCGATGCACATTCGTTGGCACCTGGCACCATGGGGGAGAGAGACTGAGGTGTGCTGCAAAATGCACAGAGATGGGGGGGGGACAGGACTATCTCCCCTGCAAGTTTGAAAGCACTAAGTGCAAGGCAAAGGGGAGAACCAGTGTCTCAGAAGTCTGGATGAGGGAATGTCTAAGGCTTTGCAGCCCAGCAGAATTCCATGAGGCTGGGAAGATCCCCGAGGGGCTCCAAGAGCATGTGCAACACTGCATGATTTGTCACCATTCAGGAGATGTATAACCCTGGAAAAAAGCTCTATCTCCTGGGTAGAAGTTTAAGCCTGGAGGGGGTCCATCCTGATGGAAGTCTGGAAGGGAGAGAGAGGTGGAAAGCAACTGGGACAGGACAGCTCCCACCTGGGTGAGGGGTTATGGACCATGCCCCCTCTGGGAAGGAAGTCTGTAAAGGGTATCACCCGTAGATAGTGCCAGGGCTGGGTGAGGGGGGGGTCAGGCAGAGCTCCCCACAACGGAAGTCCTTAAGGCAGTAACTGGTGGACAGCAGCAGGGCCTGGAGAGCTCCTGCCTGGGTGAAAGGGATCTGGCAGAGCTCCCCATGATGGAAGTCCTTGAGGAAGCACCATGGCGGAGGGGCCTGGAGAGCTCCTGGTGGGGAATAGGCATCCAACTTCACCCCATAACCGATGGCATCCTTGAAAATCCTCAAAGTCCCCAGAGCTGCTTTGGATGGGAAAGCAGGGGGAATCTGAAGCCCTCATGAGAGTGGATCTGCCCATCTGCAGCCTAGGGGAGTTCCAGAGGGGTGGACAGGATCAGAGGG
Organism: Protopterus annectens; assembly: GCF_019279795.1. NCBI lineage: Eukaryota > Metazoa > Chordata > Ceratodontiformes > Protopteridae > Protopterus > Protopterus annectens. The sequence goes on from NC_056747.1 coordinate 1,050,140,659, forward strand.
AAGCTCCCCTGAGAAGGTCTGAGGGCATGAGCAATCCAGCATGATTTGGCAGCCTGCAGGAGACATGGAGGTGGTGGAGTCTCCTGACATGGGGGACCACGGCTGGGGAAGCCCTCTTGGCCGGGTCAAAGGGGAGGCCTGATAGAAGTCAGTAAGAGTGCACCGGGCATATGGGTGTGGGGCCTTGAAAGCTCCTGCCTGAGTGAGTGGGGTCAGGCAGAGCACCCCATGACAAAAGTCTTGGAAGGAGTGACTGATGGATGGTGGTGGAGCATGAAGGCTCCTGCCAGAGTGAAGGCATCTGACCTTACCCCATACCCAGTGACATCCTCAAAAAATACCAAAGTCCCCAGAGCTGCTCAAGTTGGGAAAGCAGTGGGACTGGCTGACCTGGGAAGCCAGGTCACCATTCAAACTGAGCGGTCTAAACTGAGACATTTCTTTGTCTCAAAGACAATGTTTGAGATTCCAGGACAAAGACTTCCAAACTGGGACATCCTGGAAAAACTGGGACTGTTGGTCACCTTGTGTAGGGTTTGTTGAATCCTGATTGCACATTTTCTATGATTTACTAACATGGCTATGTTTTTTATGTCTGCATTTTCCCATGTTGAACCTATAAAAAGGTCCATGGCAGTAGTGTTCTTCCGATGTTAACAAATAAAAATAAACAATATAAACACATGCATAGAATTTTATGTAAAATATTATTTCCTGTTTCTAGCTGGATTCAAATTAAATTATAGGACATGAAAACAGCATTTATTCTATGCAGTGAGTGGTGTGAAGAAAAATAGTTTAATTTCTAAACCTTGTCTTGTGTCTTAAATATTAACATAAGTAGTAGCATTACTTATGCAATTAGAAATGCATGGCCAAATACGTTCTCACGATAACCCCTCTAATAACTTTACTTCTCTCCACCACTTATTTCCTAACAGCATTTGAAACCCAAACTCTCATAGGTATCCCCTTCCCTAAGCATCACACCAACTCCCAATGTAATCACCATGCCATCTCTATTCCACCTTCACCATACCAGGACAAATTTGTATCCCCCAAATTAGCCAACACTACACTTCATTACCCTAAATCTCCACATAACAAAGCTAACCTCAAAATCCTATTTAAACTACAAAGATTACTAGTTTACCTAAAAAATCGTATGAACATCGACGGCGATATTCACCCTAACCCAGGTCCCACCACCACGCCAGACTCTCACCCCAATAAATTAACCCGAAAATCTACTGACTCCCTACTAATATTACATCTGAACCTAAGAAGCATTAACAACAAAGTTCACAACCTCCACGCCATTATAGCTACTCATTCCCCTGACATTATGTGTCTAACCGAAACATGGCTAAAGCCCTCTACTAAGAATGAAGAGATCCTCCCACCCGGGTATAATATTTTTAGAGCTGATCGTGCAAAAAAAAAAAGGTGGAGGAATAACTGTTATGTATAAAAATACCCTGAATATCCTTAAGAACCCAATTCAACCTCCTATAATCTCTAACCTAGAAATTATTGCCCTACAGATCTGCTTAAACTCTCAAAAATGCATCAACCTTATTGTAACTTATATCCCACCAGGGAACAACACAGAAAACCTGGAGCAAACCCTGAGCTGGCTATCCACCAGCTACCCACAAGAAACCATAGTTCTTGGAGACGTCAACATAGACTGGTCTCTCTGTTCTACCCATTCAACTCCACAACCTATCAATCTACATGGTTTTTCCCAAACCATCCTATCCCCAACTAGAATAGGCAACTCTCTTCAAAAAGAAAGCATCATTGACTGGATCCTTACTAATAGGGACTCAAACAACTACACCACAGGTACCCTTCCCAGTGACCTCAGTGATCACCTAATAACTTATATCATTAAACATAAATGCCCAACTTCTAACCCCCCCTATATAGACTAATCAGAAATAAAAAGAAATTTGTCCCACAACTATTTCTTGCCGACCTGAAATCCTGCAACTGGTCCATACTAAAAACCCTACCACTCAAGGAGAGTGTGTCACACTTCAATGACACATTTCTTAAGATACTTGACGCACATGCCCCACGTAGACAAATTAGATCCAAAGTTCGCATAGCACCTTGGCTAACTAAAGAAACCAAAACCAAAATCAAACTTCGTGACCAAGCCTGGGATAAATGGAGAGCCACAAAATCCTCCCAAGATAGCACTAAATTTCAACAACTAAGAAACACCACTAAAACAGCTGTTACCCAAGATAAAAAACAATACTTCTGCCACCTCCAGCAAAAACACCAGAACAACCCAAAGAAATTCTGGGCAGGTTTTAACAACCTTCTGCACCCAGGTAAAACCTCCACCCCAACCCCCGAGAAACGGATAGAGAAAGGACAGGAAGAAGTAGCCAACACCTTCAACTCCTTCTTCACTGAGACTGTCCAAAATCTAGCCAGTCAACTAACTTCCACACCACCATCTGCTGCTCAACAGCACATCGACACCCCTACCCCCTTCAATTTAAAGCCAGTCTCTTCCTCTTATATACGTACCCTCCTAAAAAAACTCAAACCAACCACCCTAGCAGCTGACCACCTCCCTGCAGAATTCTTACAAATTGCATCTGATGTAATAGACTACCCAATAACAATCCTTATCAATAGAACTATAACTGAGACGTATATCCCTTCTATCTGGAAGATCTCTTATATCATTCCACTTCACAAAGGAGGTACCTCCATGGAAACCTCAAATTATAGACCAATAGCTATTCTATCCCCAATAGCGAAAATCATGGAGAGATGCATCCACAAGCAACTTCTCCACTACCTTACCGTTAATCATCTCTTGTCCAACTCCCAGCATGGCTTTCGCCCCCACCATAGTACAACTACCACCCTCCTTTCCTTTGTAGACTCCATCAATAACAATCGCAACAATAAACTCATATCCTCTGCCCTCTTTTTGGACCTATCAAAAGCTTTCGATATGGTCAATCATCAGCTCCTTCTTAACACCTTTGAAACCCTGCATCTGGACACACCAGCACTAAGCTGGTTTAAGACCTACCTCACGGGTAGGCAACAAGCTGTCCTGTGGCAAAACTGTATATCAGGACTACTCCCAAATACCATAGGTGTTCCTCAAGGCTCCATACTGGGTCCACTTCTGTTTTCCATCTTCATAAATGACCTTCAATCAGTCATCCCTAAATCCACCTGCATACAATATGCTGACGACTCCACCCTAATCTGCTCTGACGTCTCCACCTTGAATCTCCAAACCATCACTCAACATTGTTTTTCTCTAGTTGAAAAATGGTTCACCGACTTGAAACTCCTACTTAATCCAACTAAAACGAAATTATTACTATTCTTCCCCAACGTTTTCTCATCCCATGACAAAGAACTCCCAAACACTAACAATATAACCTTCCATGTTAAATCAAACAATGGGACCCTCATAACCCCTGTCACCAGTACCAAACTACTTGGAGTTACCATTGATCATAAGCTCAAATTCGACATACACATTACTCAAACCATAAAGTCTGTTAACAAAAAACTAGGATCTATGTACAGAATTAAAAACTTCTTAACTCCTTCTACCAAATTAACCATTGCCCGCTCCATCTCCTCTCTCCCCTCCTCTACGCATCCCCGGTCCTCTCTTTCCTCAATAAACGTGAACTTAACATGCTCTCTCTTGCCTACAACCATATTGCTAGATTTATAACAGGTTCCCCTTATCGAACCCACCATTGTCTTAACTTGAGGAACCTTGGCTGGCTAGAACTACCTAATCTCCTCAAACTTAACCAACTCACCGAGGCTTACAAAATAATCAGCCATCCTGACAAAACTCCCTCACTATGCAGCATTCTGCCTCCGTACTCTAATCTCAATAGTCTTCGATCATCTAACAGTTCCCTGATCCTAACCACCAAAGCTAAGAACTCAGGTGGGGATGCCCTCTACGCTAACTCCATTGGCAAACCGTGGAACTCCTTGCCAAACTACCTAAGACTTGCAACTTCACGCACTCAATTCAAAAACAACCTTAAAGAATATCTCACAACCCAATGGTTATGCCCTTGTCGTGCACCTGACTAACTACATATCTCATACCCTACTAGTCCCACTTCCTTCGAGCCCATTTATCTTATCCAGACCTCTAAAATCTCTCATTCCTAATAACAATGAGGATTTTACCTGATCCAGTCTATTTTACGTCCTATGTGAAATTAATCCCATGTATATCCAACAGCATGTTCTTTCTCCTATATAACTTCTAAGTCATTTTTTTTCATCTTGTAAATCTTATTTGTACTCTCTTCTTGTAACACTATTTTGTATCTATTTTAACATGTACTAATATTTTGATTGTTTGGAGCTTTTCTCCTCGGGCCTCTACTGAAAATGGATATGTATCCAGCTAGACTAGCCCGGTTAACAAATGTAAAATAAATAAATAAATAAAAATAAATAAATGCAAGCTAGGCAACCCTAGAAGGGTTTATTTAATATTTACAGGTACATCCTCACAGCAATTAGTACAAGCAGGTGAAAGTTCTTCCTATATCACCAAATAATCCACCATTATGGGGAGTTAATTTAAAAGAACAAAAACTGGAGGGTAACTTTTTACAGCAAAAGCAGCATGCAGGATACTATTGCATATCTTGAAATAAACAGATATGGTGAATAATTATAACCCCATGCAGTCATGTATGTTACATAAAGAGTAGGGCCTGTAATAATGCTGCTCAGAATGCACCCTTATTCCCCAGTATGCACAACTGAGTCCCATTCAGAAGTTTGACTCTTCAGAAAGTCGAACCTCATATGGTCAAGACCATATGATCGACTTTCCGAAATGTCGATGCTTTGGAATGAAGATTGCGGTACAGTGGGGATCAGGGAATTTACCCTTTTCCCCACTGTAGTGTGATCTTGTAGTTGATTATATCTATATTCAGGTGGTGTGGCGGTTGCAGGAAGACTTGCCTCCCTGCAAAAACATAGATTTTTTTTTTTGTTTTCTGAAGTTTGACTTTTTGGAAAGTTGATCGTATGGTCTTGACCATACGAAGCTCGACTTTTTAAACAGTAGAGTTTCTGAATAGGATCTCCATAGTTATATAAAGAAACATGTATAACCCTCTAACAATGGGAATAACAAATGATGCAGGATGAAGAATACACTTACAGAACTGGTGTATAGTCAGCAACCTTGAAAACTAGACCCGAAGTGTCATAATCAAAGTTTGCAAAGCAATAAATTGCTAGAATATCTTTTTATCTTACAGAATTTATGTTTAAAATCTAGCAACATCTCTGTTGAAAAGAATTAGCTTAACACTACAACAACATGCAAAGAGTTTTTATTATACATTCTTATAAGTGGTCCCAGAACTTCTTCTAAATATTCAAAAATACAATAAGAAATGTGTTATGTTCACATTGCATTTGACAGTGGTGGCAATCCAGTGGTCAAAGGTTGAACCTTTTTTGACATTTGGGCTGTAGATATGAATTACCAACACATTAGATTGCTAGGTATGGAATTGAGAACCCAAAAAAATGCTTGTAATACAAAACATTGTATTACAAAAAAAGAGTAAAAATGCTGGATGTGAAGAGGCAGAGAAGCAGGCTGTAGATGTTACTTCTGAACTCCAACCAGTAAGTATTACGTCTGTGGTAGCTGACATAGAATAAGGAGACACTAATTCCATATAATTACATGCCTCCCTAGATAGTGTTAATTCAGGTCTATTTGTACAAGAACATAGGCCTGTGTGTCTATACCTGAAAGTTACTGTATCTAAGAAGAGAAGGGAAGTTAATAATACAAAAGCTTTAAGTGAGGTTCGGAATAATCACATTGTAAATTTATATTGTATAGCTATAGAGAATTTTCATTCTCTTTTATTGTACCTGAATAAGATGCATATAATAAGAATATTGCTATCAGGAGACATATTAAAAAGATAAGATTCTCCGGTCCGATTCTTGGCAGGAGTGCTTTCTGTGCAGAGTTTGCATGTCCTCCCTGCGTTCATGTGGGTTTCCTCTGGGTACTCTGGTTTCCTCCCACATTCCAAAGACATGCATCTGGAGCATTTCTCTCTAGGCCTGCACTGAAAATAGTCTAAATAGGCTGTGTCCTAGTTAGACTTTTACAGTCAACAAATAAACAGAACCTCATGACACAGTAGATTATGTTGATGTCAAAGAAAGTGAAAAGATAACAGCTGAAGGGGTAACTGAATCACATGAAGTATTAATTTTGGGGTACTCAATACTGAAACCTGTTATAAAAAAACTATCAAAAATAGATTAGTCCCGTCTTATTGTATCTGCTCTCCTGTGGATGAGATTAGTGGACACTCTTAAACTTTTGTAAAGACTGAGACTTCTGAAACTGACAAAGTCTATATAAAATACATGTAGGGACTAATGATGTCAAACACATACCCTTGAAGCATATGATGAACTCAATGGTGAATATAATAGAATATTTAGAAAGGATTAATGTCCATTATATCCTGTGTGAGATTTTTCCATTTTTTTTTTCTGGACAGACTACTTATGCACTAAGGCTCATGCATTTAATAATTTGTTAACAGAAGCATCATTGGCATTTAATGTACAATTACTGAAATACCAGGAAGAGAATTTTCAGGATTATTGGCTATTTGCTCAAGACAATTTTCACCTAAATACCTAAACAAAAACTGTCTTTCGGCTTTTCCCGGTTAGGGGTCGCCACAGCGGAACTCCGGTCCGCTAATTATTGGCAGTAGATTTTTACGTGCTGGCTTGCCGGGCCTAACGCATAACCTTCAACGAAGGAATGCCAATTCACGCATGTCGACACACAGAAGACGCTCTAACTGAGAATCGAAAGTGCAACGTCTAACTGTGAGGCGACAACGCTACCGCAGCACCACCACCGTAGAATTTTCACCTAAGTACCTATGAGGCAATATTTATGGCTAGTAAAATTATTTACCAGTTGTATCCTTTTTTAGTATTATAAGAAAACAGGGAATATAAAGTTACACAAGAACGAGTAAAATGCCTTTTAATTAATGCTAGAAGCTTAGGAAATGAGTTCAGAGGATTACGTTGTTTAATAGCTGCAGAATAATATAAAATCAGACTGATAACAGAAGCTTGGGATTCTTATTGTTTTCACTTAAAAGATTTTGGTAAATGAGAATGCTTGAGGCAAAGTTCAAGAGGTGGCGGGGTAGTTTTTTGGGTGCATAGCTCTATCAGATCATCCCTAATTAAGAATATGCCTATGTATAAGACAATGACTTCTTGGATTAATACAAGTACAAGACAGCTCTATAAATAAATATATATGGAGTCACTATGTACTAGTCCTTACTTTGCTAAAGAATTTGTTGATCTTGTGTAATACTATGGAATGACTCAAATGATAAAATTCAATACCAGGGGGGAAAATATTTTGGACCTTATATTGACTAATGTACCAACTAAAGTTCATTCCATAAATATACTCCCACCATTAGGGTCATCAGATCCTAAGTCTCTCACATTTGTTATTGATAATTCATTAATTCAAAATACATATCTAAAAACATATGAATATGGAAATTAGACAAGTTTTGTTGAGCATTATGTGAGATGGGATTGGATGACTATAGTTGGTAAATCATATAGCTGCAATAGATATAGTCTTTCTGGAAAAGCTGCTTCAGGAGCGAGTTACTACTATAGTAAAACAAAAGAAAAACAATTTCACTTTCCCAGTTTGGTGGAACAAATAAATGTGATTGTACAGGAGGAAAAAAAACGGATCTTAAAAATTTTAGTAAGGTTCCCTTCAAATATGAGCAGAAGGTAATTTCTAACTGAAAAACATGTTTTGATAATGAATTAATTAGTAATACCTCAAACAAAAAGTTTTTTTATAGATATATAAATGAAATTAATAGCAATACTTTGTCATTATTGATGTTGTTAATTAATGGTGAGACAATTACTGAGCCTAGTAAAATTGCTATTGAATTTAATATATTCTTCTTAAGCATTTGGTGAGATAATATAAATAAGGATAATGTCTACAGCTATATTGTAACAGGGTCATGCATAGAGGTAACAGGAATGAATATTACCAGAGCACTTGCCAGGTTAAAAGATACTGCCTATGGGCTCTGATCTGATTTGTTGAATTCTGTAAAATGAACTATTTTACTTGCATTTATTTTAATATTTAATAAACTGTTAGAACCAGGAACTGTTCCAGAAACTTGGAAACTGTCCTGTGTAACACCAGTTCATAAAGGTAGCTCAAATGATCAGATGGGTAATTTTAAGATCCATCAGTTTAACTCTTCTTATTGAGAAAATGATTTGAGAGATGCCTATTAGCTCATATTGTGAAATCAGAAGGAAACATAGACTTCCTTGATATTAATCAACGTGGTTTCATAAAAGGGTGATCTACTCTTAGTAACTTGATTAACTTTTATACCCTGGAGTTAATTTTCTGTATTCTGATCACTCACAGGTTAAAGACCAGGGTTCCATCTTGGGACCACTCGTTTAATATGGTGTTTACTACTTTACCCAAGGATAACAATTTCTGGCTTTATAAATATGTTGATAAATGCAAGATTGGTTTCTCAGTTCAAAGTCCCCTGATGTAAATGACAGTTTCTAAGTTGTTGGGCATGGGAAACAAGTGTAACATTTAATCTAAACAAGTGTAAGATAATGAATTTTTCAAACAGATGCCCAAGGCTTCCTGTATATTTGGTGACCTCTCCATTAAATGAGGCACAGGATTATGAAGACTTGGGTATGCTCATTTCATTTAGGTTGTCCTTTAACACACACACAGATCAAATTCCTATAAAGGCAAAAAAGTATATGGGGTACCTGTTAAGGAGATTATCTGCTAAGGATGAGCATGTATTGACTTTGATATTTAAAACTTATATAAGACCATTACTGGAATACAATAACACTTTTTTATATTTATACTCATTGGCAATTGAAAAACAAAACCTGAAGGAGCCCAAAGGAGAATTAGAAAAAGTACAGAGAAATATAGATTTATGGATTATGGCCTCAAGTTTAAGTTCTTGATAACATCTCAGTAAATAGTGGAAGATCCATTTTCTTTGACTCTTAGAACATCCCCAATTTCTCTTGGTGAAGTAAAATTAAATGACAGAGAGCCTTTAGTTAGACAAAGTAAAGCAGGAAATTGCAGTTAAACTCTGTAGCCAATCTTCTTGCATTGCCTTAAAAACTAAGCTATTTT
>NC_056747.1:1050154959-1050212459 GCF_019279795.1 Protopterus annectens
AAAAATGTTGGCAGCCCTTTGATGTGCAGAGTTAGTGCACTGAATGACAAATGTGAACTGACTTCAGTCAACAGCTTCATTTAAATACATAGCTCATAAACGCATCCAGTTTTTGTGCCAGCTGAGTTCATTTTCACTGTTTTTTCCTATTGCACTGAGAATGCCATAGGCATGTGTCTGTCTCCTTTTAATATTCCTGACATGTGGCAGTGGAAAGATGAGAAGCCATGAATCTCGAGTATTATATTTCCCTTTTAGTTGCACAAAGGAATAAACACCACAATCTATGGCAATGTTACTGCTTCTGTTTATATTTTCTTACTTAGAATAAAAGCTAAGTGGTTTTGTTGGTAGCATGCCTACTCATTGGACTAGTGACTGTGCATTTTAATCTTGGACTCTGATGCTGATTATGTGATAAATTCGCATGTTTGTGTAATATAAGAAATATATTGTGCTGTGCTTTTGATGTGATGTTACTTCAGCTAGTTTCAAACATTTTTCATGGCACCATAGTAACAAAGAATACATTCTATAAAGAAAATAATTTTCCCAGTGACTTCGCCAATGTTCTGCGGAGATGCTAATATGAAAAGTGACTTATGTTACCTATATGCTCAGTTTAATACTCACTTTAGCATATTCTATGTATTAAAAGCATGCAACCAATCATCCTAAATGAGGGGTATATTTATGAAAGACCTGTAATGCAAAGCAGACATAAAGCATTAGACAACAACTGCAATACGCACTTGCAAGAAAAAGAGCACAGAAGGAAATTTCATTTTTCAGTTATACGGACTATGAAGACTACAGTACAAATGGAAATGTATTACAAGCAGCATTATTCAACCTAGAGGATGCATGTCTTGTCTTCTTGTCTATTTATTTCCTACACATAAGAAAGGCAGGATGCAAATTATCTCTTATTCTTCCCCCCTGTGTCTTCCACTCTTGGATTACTGACTTATCTTTTTATATTGGTAAATACTTAGTAATGTCAAACATATGAACGCTATTGCTTGAGTGTCTTTAAACATTTTCTTTTGCTTGTTATTTAAAGTGAGAATATTAAAACACAGAATACCATATAATTTAATCCAAAATATAGATTGCATATAACAACAACACTCCAAATGATGGAATGAATCACATACTCAAATATCAATTGTGTTGACTAAACATAATATAATGCAATGCCTATTATTACAGTTAGAAGAAGTAAGAAACATTCTCTTTCACAGGGGAGGTAATGGATCCCTGCCCTCCACGAACCACTACAGATTAAATACACAGACTTCAAGGTCACACTGACTTAGAGTAAAGCAGGCAGTGGAAAAATATAAAAAAGACGAATATGTTCATATGGCATTTTCTTTTAAATGTGACAAATGAGACAGGAGTCATTCCAGATGTATGGAACATTTAATAATTACAATTTCAAAAACTGTGTGCTCCAAACCTTACACCTCAAGTAGATATTTTCTTGGAGGAAAACTAAGCAAAACAATATAGTCTAAAATATTGATTTTTTTCCACAAAGCAGTGTGATCTCAGAGTTAGTATCAGCTACTTGAAGTATGGCTAGTGGTATAGGGGGACCCAGTGTTTCTATAATTTTAATTATCTTGCACAACCGTATTGACTTCTGCCCGTACCTCTCAACTGCGTAGAGTATTGCAGAATGTCCAGATTTTTGCTTCATACTTTGTCTGTTCCTTATAAAATTTGTGATTTTTCTGGCAGATCATTAAAATCTGAAGTCACTAAATAATGGTAGATATTTGAGTTTCAAAATTTATATACTTCGATAAATGCATGTTAATGCAAAACCAGTTATTTGAGCAACTTTCTATTTAAAATTTGTCCTTGATTTTGGCCTTAAGACCCTGTTACTTTCAATTTTGGCCCGAATTTTTGTGCTATGAAATTGAAAGGCATGCTTCTGCCTTATTTGTCAAATTTAGTAAAATACTGCATATACATACCATCTTTTTATATATTTTTTTCATGATTTTAATTTATCCTTTACTCTTCAGTTCTATTCAGTTCTTATCTGGATTGGAGTTTTAGTCCTTTTAGAACAGTAAATTGCACAATTTCTAATTTAAAATGAAGCACTGTACTATGTAAAAATATATGAGCCCAGCTGTTTCAGATGTTAAAATAATTCACAGTAATAAATGCATGTACATTATAGGCTGCTGTGGTGGTGCAGCGGTTAGCATTGCTGCCTCACAGCAAGAGGTTCTCCGGTTTGATTCTCATCTGATGTGCCTTCTGTGTGGAGTCTGCATGTCCTCCCTGAGGTCGCGTGGGTTTCCTTTGGGTGCTCTGGTTTCCTCCTACATCCCAAAGAAATGCACTTGGATTGGGCAATCTGAGTTGGCCCTAGTTGTGCTGCTAATTGTTCTGCAGACAATTTTTCCACTGTGGTGACCCCTAACAGGATACACTGAAAGAGGAAGACAATACATGGCTTATAATCTATTCACTTGGAAGAAAGCTAAGGGTTTGCCATCTGGGTTAAATGTAACATGTAATTGCACCACACTTTAAATAAAGCACTTGTTTAAGCAGTTCTCATTGTTTTTTTTCACTCACTCTGTAATATCAAATGATAGAAACACATAATACTTTGGCAGTTTTCTGGTTGTTGTGATCAGGGTATAAATGTTTTTACTGTAACAGACATTCTAACAAAAAATCAGGTGGAGGTGCTATAATCGGGATTAAAGATAATTATGACACCTGTAATTATTACATGTTCAGTGATAACACCAATACTATTGACTGTGTAACTGTGACAATAAAGACAACTCTGGAACTTGTTGGAGTGTATAGACCACCAAAGTCAAGTGCAGATGACCTAGAAGAATTCATACATTTCTTGCATGAAACACAGGAGGGAAGAATAATATTAGCTGGGGACTTAAATTTACCAGAAATAGACTGGAATAATATTGATTCAACAATATTAGTAAGGAAATTATTTACAACGTGTATTCAGGAACAACAATTGCTTCAGATTGTCAAAAAAAACCTACCGGGGACGGAACATACTAGACATTGGTTGTGTTCCTAAAGAAATAACAAGTTAAGTTTTACCACCATTGATGTGCAGTGACCATGGAGTTATAAAGGTTAATTTGTTGCTAGATAATTCTGCCAAACTGAAATCTAAACCAATGCACAGAAGGTTAATTACAGATTATATGGAAGCAAAACAGTCACTATGTAAAACTAACTGGAGTGAGGTGGAAAAACTAGAGATGGAATGTGGAAAGTTTTGAAAGAGAAATTGAGTGCAAAAAATCCAAACAATGTTTAACATCAGGATCTAGGCATACAACATCCGGAGGATATATTTCCATAAGGACAAGATACCTGATTAAGGTGACTGACAAAAAATATAACAAGTGGAAGAGAGGTCGAACTACAACTTTGAAAACTGAAATAAACAAGCTGGACAAACAGATTAAGCATAGTGTGTGAGACAGATCAAGAAAAATTTGAAGAAAATTTAGATAAAGATATTGAGCTTAATAGGAAACCTTTTTATAGCTATATAAGACGTGGAAGGAGTAAAGACACACAAACTGATAAACCGTGTGCAGATTCTACAGTTTATTTTTAGACACAACAGATTATAGATATATTTACAAAATTTTATGCAAAACAGTTTGGCTTCACAAAAGGGGTGATAAGTTGTCCTAGTGACATCCAAGTAACCCCAGATACTGGAATCAAATTAGATTTTATTGAAAAATAACTGCACCAACTGGATCCAAACAAAGCACAGGGAGGAGATGGAATTAGTAATAATGACCTGAGAACACTTCAGCAAAAACTTATGGTACCGTTATATATATTATTCACTAGGTCATATAAATATGGGGAGATTCGTCAAGATTGAAGACATGTGCTTATTAAACCTGTCTTTAAGGGAAAGGGGAGTAGGACAAACCCAGAGTCATATAGACCCTTAAGTCTACTTTCATGTTGTGGAAAAATATTGGTGAGGGTAATACTGGATAAGGTATTGTCAGAACTGGATAGGCTGGGACTTGAAACTTTATATCAGCAAGCATATGTTGAAAACAGATCTATTACCACCTGTAACATGATTTTCTATAACAATATAATAACAGCTGTGAATGTAAAATTGTGCTGTGATGTAATTTATATAGATTTAACTTCAGCATTTGACAGGGTCATACACAAAACACTGATCGATAAATCTACTCTTGATAAGACAAATAGAACATGGCAAGTATCATACAGTAACTGGACAGGTGAAATCCTTGGTTACAGACAGGGTGTCCCACAGGGCTCAGGCCTAGGCCCTTACTTGTTTAGATTGTATCTTTCAGACCTAACTTTTTCATCTGAGGTGTTCTACTGTCTATATGCAGATGACCTGAAATTGGGTAAACTGATTACATGTGTTACAAATAAGGCATGTCTGCAAAATAACGTGACTAAATTGACCATTTGGGCACAGGAGAATAATATGCTGATAAATACATCAAAAACTAAGCATATGAGTTTGGGAGACATAAATTGAAAGGTGAATATTTAATACAGCACACAGAGACTGAGACTGTAAACTCATTTAAGGACCTGGGTATATGAGTAGATTCAGCTATGAGTTTTTCTAATCATATCAAGCAATTAGTTAATTATAGTTATAGAACTATAGGTTGTATAAAAATATTTATAAAGTCTAGGAAATCAAAAATGATGAAGTCATTGTTTGTTAGTTACATTACATCCAAACTTGAGTATGGAATAACAACATGGAAACCCTATAAGAAAACAATCATGAGTAAACTGGAAAGAGTACAGCAGAAATATACCAAGGGCATCCATGGATGTGAAAATTTAAGTTATTATGAAAGACTAAAATTCCTGAACTTGTACACTGTCTCTTACAGATATCCAAGAGGAGATTGTATTGAAGTATATAGGGCATTTAGTGACAACTACCTCTGGGTATCAAAAAGTACTAGAGAATCATCAGATAACCTATGTAGAAGATTCTGTAGGAATGAGAAGTGTACTAATTGTTCTCTGACAGAGTAGCTGATGCATGGAACAGACTACCAAATTACATTAAAGCAAGTGCTAGTTTAGATATTTTAAAAAAAAGCCTGGATACTCATTATGGGAACAAGTGTTTTGGTATATTGGCAAGCTAGAAGGGCAATAATGCCCGTGCTTGAAATATTTTTATGTATGTATGTATGTATGTATGTATGCTTGTATATTCTCCCCATAGCTGAGGTTAGTTTACATAATAGTACAATACTAAATAGCACTCACTGTCAAGAATTTCATTTAGAGTACAACCAAATGCAATATAGGTAACTTTGGCAAGCTTCAAAATTTCTTACATAGTCTGCTTATATTTTTCAGAGTTCATTCTAACATCAAATTATTATGTCTGTAAACTCACTTCTTAAGGTCAAATCAAATGAGCTTGATTTTTTAAAGTTAAAAAAATGAAGCTTATTTTACAGTATTCTATTTATCCAGTCTACAATATCCAAACATTGAGCTTAGGTCTGTTTTTTTTTTTCTTTGAGTATGCTAAATAATAAAAGTAAAAATGTGTGTACTTCAGTAATGTTAATAGTTTAGGCTCAGTGTCGGACATGGGCACTATTCTACATATGTGAGGTTTTGTACAGATATTTGAAGTTGCTTTATTGTTGCTTTTGGTTGAGAGCCTTACTGGCATTAACTGGGAGCTGACTACTGGTGCACATTCTGTTAAACACGGCTGTAGCCATGCATAATCAGTGTACTAAAGTAAGTACATTTGTTTCGGAGCAGCTCTCAGAAAAAAATATCCTTGAGAGGCAAAAATATGCCTAGAAGTTAAACTAATACCTACAACATAGTTCTATAAATAGTTTGATTACATATAGGCTTACTTGTTCAAAAAAGCTCTTATAGATTCATAAGTTCATAGAAAAGTACTAGGCTAGCTGCCTTTATGGAATATTTTAAGCTTAACCAATTTCCCTTTTGGTAATTGAATTAACTGGGTCTGTGTGTAACCATCAAATAATATTTACATTGAACAGCTAAATATCGATCCCTAACCAATGAACGTTCATTCAGTGAATGTTCACTTTTTCACCACGGAAAGTAAATAGTTAGCCAACACTTTCCCATCCCAAAAATGTAGCATTTCAAACCAGCCCAGGTGGAGGGCTTTGCCTCCCACACCCCCCTAACTATATATACCAACTCTGAGACTGCACTACAGGAGGGAAAGAGCAGACGGGGAAGTTTTGGCCAACTAGTTACTTTCCAGTTCCCTGAAATGAACGTTCGCTGAATGAACATTCAATGGTTAGGGTTCATTGTTTAGCCATTTGATGTAACTATTATTCGATGGTTAAACATAGACCTGAATTAACCTATCCCATTTGGTGTTACATTGGACTTACTAATCTCATGTTTGATAATTATATGTTATCCCTAGTGAGAATAATTGAGAATATACCATAGATAATTTGAGGGGAGGCATGCACAGGATGAAGCATTTAGAGGTTCATTCTGTTTATTAGTAGTACAGGGGTAGTCCAAATATAGTACAGTCTTTACATTGGTATAGGCATAACACATGAAAAAGATCCCTAATTTCTTCATTGATGTGGGGTGTGGGAATGATAAAAGGCTGTACATACAAAATAAGAATTTCTGGATGCACCCTGCTTTTAAACACCTGTTTATGCAGAATGGATTCAAAACCAACAATACATCATGGCTGTTATTCTATACCTCCATGACAGCTGTTCAGTACAAATTAGGAGCAGACACAGAATCCCCCACAGACTCTAATGTTCTCCAGGAAGGGCTGACACAGACAAATAACTGATGTCAGAACCATGACTAAAACTGAATGCCAAGAAATGCATCATTGTATCTTTCAGGAAGTCATCCACCCCTGATAACTATTATATTGACACCAGTTGTCAGGGACTTGGTAACACACTTAGATAGCAATCTAGCTTTTGACCATCATGTGTCTGCAGTAGTGAGGCACTCATTCTATGTTGTGCAACACATAAACAAAGGTATGGCATCTAGGTTGAAGGAGGTCATTGTTCCACTGTATTCAGCATTCTTCAGACCTGTCATTGAGTATAATACCCCCTTTGATGTGTACCTAACCAGGCACATCCAACAAATGGAATGTCCACAGAGATTTCTCAGTAAAGGAATACACTGTGTATGAAATACGCCCCGTGAGATTATTTCAGTAGGTTGTCTCCTAGAGCCTGTTGAGGGGGAGATCTATGCCTGGTGTACAAGACATTGTCAGACCCCACTCTGGTGAACCTCCTGCATATCTGCAAAACAAACAGTACCAGAATTACCCATTCTAAGGACTTAAATTTTGCCTGTGATATAAATAGGACCTAATGGAAAGGCAGGTATACATTCCAGTGACTACCCTGTCTCTGCAACAGTCTTCCCATCCATGTGAAGCAGAGTTCTTCCCTAGTCCAATTCAAGTGTAACTTGGAGAATTGAATTGGGAGCAGGAAATTCATCCCTGGTTTGGCATCTATGCCTTTAATGGACACAGGCAGCTTGTAAATGGTTCATCTCCCATGCCCTACTTGTAAATGTTTCATGTCCCAAGCCTCTGCTTACACTTATCAAGGATATCAGAACTTTTCAGAAATGTGTGATGCATGGCTAGATTTAAAAAGACCCTAGTGGTTTTTAGCATAGTGTACACCTATGAACTTATGAACATGAGTGGCTAAAGATCAGTATTGCAATCAAAACATATCATGCTTACAGTAACACTGTGACATGTGAAACTTACCGTTTCACTCTTACAACATTTTTGCAAGGGGAGCGCTCCCCATATCATTGCTAATTAAATATATAAACTGCAACATTACTGTATCTTGGAGAAAGCTGAATCCTCCATGATACTGCAGTTTCAGTCTGTGAGCATAAGCCAGCTGTACTGAAATAAAGTGATGAAGCCATGATTTATGACCCAGATGATCTATGTTTGATTTCCATTTGGTTGCCTGTTGGTGAAGTAGTGGTGGAGGAGAGGAATAAGGAGGCTTAGTCTGCTCACCTTCCTTTGGTGGGATAGGGAGTACACATTTAAGCACACTGTATATGGATGAAATCCTGGGGAAAACCAGGAATGCATGGCAGGGTGCTGTTTGCAGGGGGCAAGGAGGGGAAATATCATTGATTACACCATATGGTGGTGCAATAACATTCATTGCATTGTCCCATTGCATGCTAACTCTTTGGATGCTGCGTGCATTTAGAAGGGTCGGTAGTGCTTTATATACAAAACTCTGATCCCCTGTCTCATAGGTATTGGCTCTCATTCCAGGTTTGTTTGACTACCACCCCACAAAATGAATGGGCTATAAGGCTTTCACCTCGTGAGTGGGTTTAACAGGGAGGAACAAGATCAATAGTCAATGAGGGGAACAGTACCAAAAAAAAAAATTCTGTGTCTCTAAGAACCAGTCAAACATTTGTGATCACACATTAGAATATCAATCATAAATGACTCACAATTAAACCTGCTCCACACTGTTCCTAAATATTTCAAAGTCAATTTCTCACTACCAAATACAGTGGCAACTACTTACTAAAGGTCAGGTTTTGACGGGCATTATTGCTCCTGTGGAGGCCAATTGATGCTTTAAGGAACAGATATATCATTGCCTGTCTGCCTCCTCATATAAGAACAAGACCTTGGGGGTCTAGATTTATAAAAACAAACTCTCTAGTTTATTTTAAGAGATTATTGTCAAATTAAAAGATGACCAAAAATTAGGACTCTGATCCTGTTTGTGGGTTATTGATGAACTAGCACATATTTGTTTGGGTCTCTGTCAGGAGCTTGAGTTTTAGAAACTCAAAATTCATATTGTTGAGATGGTATGATCAACTTCCAAAAAATCAAAGTTTGAAAAGCAACACAAATCTACCTTTTTTCTAAGTTTTTGCAGGAGGGCAAGCCCCCTACACCTGCCACACCCTGCATATTATATACCAACTCCAAAATTGCACTGCAGTGGGGAAAAGGGTAAATTCCCTGATTCTCACTGTACTGCATTCTCAGTTGAAAACCTTTAGGTTTTTGGAAACTCGTTCATATCATCTTAACAATATAAATTTCAAGTTTCTGAAACCTCAAGCATCTGATCGGGATCCATTTTTTCATACACCACATTTGTCAGATGACATTGACTGATGTATTTTTCCAGTGTGCATTTGTCCCTGCACCCGCCTTCCTCCAAGGATAAGAGGGACTTTGTTCCCTTTTGCTGCACCCCTACAGCCTGGTCAGCTTTTACAGACAGCATACATTTCACTGTCCCCTAGGTGCATATCAGCTAATTCATGTTTTCACTAGTTAGTAGAACTCTTAGAAATCTTTGTATGTGGTAACTCAGAACAGGTCACATACAAGCAATAATGCCCAGCAGGGTGTTCTGAAGCCCATTGCCACAGTAACACACACCCTTGAGGACATTATTGCATTTAGAGAATGGGCTGTCTGTAAATTGTGTTTTGCTGATTTATTTTTATTACTAAACATTACTAAAACCGAGTGAAAATTAAAGAGATACATATATGAGCATATTTTCGATGTTAGGAAAGGAAATGTCAATAATGCTTTGTATAAAATTCTGTGGACTGCCCAAGGGCATCGTATGAGTTTTTTGTTTTAGAGGTTGCCATGTTTGATATGAGGGGTGGTGCCTGGGAGACCATTTTAGAGTATAGGGAATTATTGTGGCAGATTACCCTAGATGCAGGCAGGTCCCCCGGGTTAAATGAAAACATCTCAATAGCACCTCTACTTAAACTTAGGTCTGCTAAGCTATAATATATAATATTTAAGCAATAACCCATGCCTGGGTGTGGGTAATGCTGGATTTACCCACGTTTGGTGTGGTTTGGTGACAAGGACAAAGCCGAGTGGCCAAACAAAACAGCCGTGGGTAAATCCAGCTTACCCACACCCAGATGTGGGTTATTGCTATTATACAATGACATTATTTAAGAAAAAAAAACCCTTACTTTTCTTAAATAATGGCATTGTATAATGCCGCCGTGCTGCCCTTCCACAGCTGTCTGGTATCCTGGAGCAGTTCTGATGTACTGCGCATGCGTATGCTTACAAAGTACATCAGAGCTATGTGTAGAGGAAGCAATGGAGAAAGGAAGATCTCCGTTGCTTTTTTAAAGTTGTCTCGCTATGTTAAATGAGTTTAATATAGCGAGATACGAGATATCTTTAAAAAAACAATGGAGAAAAGAAGATCCCCGTTCCCTTTTTTAAAGCTGTCTCACTATGTTAAATGAGTTTAACATAGCGACACAACTTTAAAAAAAGCAACGGAGAAAGGAAGATCTCTGTTGCTTTTTTTTAAGATATCTCGCTATGTTAAACTCGTTTAACATAGCGAGATTACAGCAATGGAGCTCTTCCATTCTCCGTTGCTGCCTAATACAAAAAAAAGTAAAGACTTATACTATAAGTCGGATTTACAATGGGCACTCTGACCAATCAGCATGCACGTTTTGGAATATTAATGGGGGGGGGGTCATTGTATAATTATTTATATTTTATGAAATTTTAATGATACAACCTTTAATATTTATTATTTTACATGTAGATGTTTTATACATTCGTGAAGGGATGAGTAGGGTATAGTTTTCATTATTGTATAAATAAGGTTTTAGGGACTGTAATTATGACAATTTTACACTAGGTGGCAATATGCTGTACTATTGTTTTTTTTTATTTTATTCTATAAATTTATTGGATATTTAATGATTGGGGGAATTATTTAATGGGCTTCAGCTGTGTAATTATTTATTCTGATGAAATTCCTGTGAACAAAAATGTATTTGGAGTGTTGTCAGCGTTAATTCTGTGGCATTAAACTTTGGTGTATTTTGTGACCTTGCGTGCTTCCTTCCAGCCTGTTTTTTGTTTCGTTTGATGGTTACTGTGGTTGGAATCCCCTTTTTCTACTGGTTCACTACTAATTCATGTTTTCACTAGTTAGTAGAACTCTTAGAAATCTTTGTATGTGGGTAACTCAGAACAGGTCACATGCAAGCAATAATGCTCAGCAGGGTGTTCTGAAGCCCAGTGCCACAGTAACACATGCCCTTGAGGACATTATTGCACATAGAGAATGGACTGTCTGTAAATTGTGTTTTGATGATTTATTTTTATTACTATACATTTTTTTTATATTTTTGATGTAAAATAGTTCCTCCTTCTAATGTTTCAACTTGCTGTAGCATATGCAAATGGTGTTGGCAGAAGTATTTTACATCCAAAAATATAAGATTTTCAAAAAAATGTCCAGATATTTACCACATTTTTGGTCCTTATTCATAAAATGGGTCTATATTAAAACATCGAAGTTTCACAACTTCGAATGTTCTAATATCGACCCCTATGCAACGAACGCTGAAAATAGCGAAACGACAGAAAAACAATTTTTTTCCTAGGGAAAGAATTTGGTTGTCCATTTCTGTTGCTTTGCTATTTTCAGCGTTGTGGTGGAATGTTACGGGTCAGGTTCAGGTAAGTGTGCGATTGGGCACGGGTTAGGTGGGTTAGGGCGTGGGTTAGGTATGTGTGCGATTGTGTGGACGTGAGGGTTAGGGTGCGTTAGGTAAGTTAGGGTTAGGGCGCTGGTCAGGTAAGTGTGTGATTGTGTGGATGTGAGGGTTAGGGTGGGTTAGTTGAGTTAGGGTTAGGGCGTGGGTCAGATAAGTGTGCGACTGTGTGGACGTGACGGTTAGGGCGGGGTGAGGTGAGTGTGCGATAGTGAAGGACCTTAGGGTTAGGGTTAGGGTTTGGGTTAAGGTAAGTGGATAGTTAGTGGTGTTTGTACAGTTTAGTGTAGGGTTAGATGTAAGATTTTAGGTCTATGTGTGTGGATTGCTGTTTGTTTGGTGTGCTTGTGTTGTGTGTATATGTTTCGGAACAGCAATTTTTTTCCCTAGGAAAAAAATTTGCTGTTCTGCATGTTCAATGTTCTCAGCTTTCGCTGAATAGGGGTCGATATTAGAACATTCGAAGTTGTGAAACTTCGATGTGCTAATATAGACCCCATAAAATTTGTGATTTATTGTCAATCATAGGGGATTGAATTAGTTAAATAATGACATACATTTCAGCTTCAGAGAGTTATTCCTTCATAAAAAGCATGCTAAAACAAATCCTTTTGTTTTAGTAACTTTCAAATTTTATATTAGCAATGTTTAAATCTGTTCCTCTTTTTAAAGCCTTTGTGCCCTCCCAACTCTCATATCATATAATGTATATGTGAGAGAGAAAGAGTGAGAACAACTGAGTAGCGGTAGCAGCAGTTAAGAGGCATGCATACCTCCCAACCTCTAAGCTCAAAAAATCTAGACAAAATAATGGGGGGACAAAGGTGTAAAGTTAAGGACAGATTTTAAATATTGCTCTTATAAAGGTAGAAAGTTGCTAGATTTGCAGGTTTTGTATTAGCATGCATTTTCTAAACGACATGAAGTCTAAAACTGAAATGTATGTGTAACTTCAGTTCTGTATGATTTGTCAGAAAACCACATTTTAAGGAACAGTTTGATAAACAGTATGCAAAAATCTGGACATTCTGTAAAAAGTCTGGACAGGTGAGTGATATGTCCCTTCCCCTCCCCCTGTTTTTTTTTATTTTAGGCTTTATCCAGATTTCTTGAGCTAAGAGGTTGACAGGTATACATACTGCTTAACTGCTGCAACCACTGCTCGATTGCTCTCAGTCTCACACACACACTTCTGCTTTCATGCATGCAAGGAAGCATACATCACATACACCAACATAAACATAAACACACAACCAACTTTTTTGTTTCTTTGTTAAATATTACTTTTAATTTTACACTAACTGAACAGCAAAAGAGCTGCACAGTGAGATCAGTCTCACTTTCACGCATGCATTTACTCACACACACACACCCACACACACACACACACACACACACACACACACACACACACACACACACACACACACACACACACACTCACACTTTTCTATTTTTTCCATTTTCAGTTTCTTTTAATGTTAAATAATTGTGACCGTTAGCTTTTTTACTGTCTGAGCTTTATGGCACCTTAATATGCTGTCGTGAATCATCGGCTCTTTTTTTTTTTTTCAGCAGGCATTACCTGTACACTAACACCCTGCAGGAGAATGTTTGTTCTCCAGTCAGAGTGGTGATGTGCAGGTCACCTGTTCTCTAAGAAGTATTAATACCTCTCAAGCCAGTTCTTCTGTCTTTTTTGCTTTTTTGGAGATGAAAAGCTAAATGAGATAGAGGCTGAAGGATTTCCTAATCAGTAAGACCTTAATGAATTAAAGTGGCTGTTATTGTACAAGTTACTCCTCTCATGTATATGCATATAACCTGTTAAATAATAGGTACAATGCTGCTTTATTCACTAATATGAATATTGTTGCCTGCTATCTGTACTTTTAGATCAGTAATCTGTCTGGCTATTAGAATACAACTTACTGTAACCTCCGAGGAATAAAAGCAACTCTGTGTTTCTGTATAAAACCACTGTTGTTATTCCTGACTTTTAGTAGAGAATGCTAAATTGTGTACAGCATCTTAGCAATTACTGTGTTTCTGTGTAATACAATTGTTGTTATTCCTGACTTTTAGTAGAGAATGCTAAATTATGTGTAGCATCTTACAATTACTGTGTTTCTGTGTAATACAATTGTTGTTATTCCTGACGTTTAGTGGAGAATGCTAAATTATGTGTAGCACCTTAGCAATTACTGTGTTTCTGTGTAATACAATTGTTGTTATTCCTGACTTTTAGTAGAGAATGCTAAATTGTGTGCAGCATCTTAGCAATTACTGTGTTTCTGTGTAATACAATTGTTGTTATTCCTGACTTTTAGTGGAGAATGCTAAATTATGTGTAGCATCTTAGCAATTACTGTGTTTCTGTATAATACAATTGTTGTTATTCCTGACTTTTAGTAGAGAATGCTAAATTATGTGTAGCATCTTACAATTACTGTGTTTCTGTGTAATACAATTGTTGTTATTCCTGACTTTTAGTAGAGAATAAATAGTAGCGATGTCAGTCCAACAGATAAACGCACATGTACCAAGTGGTAAAAATAATATCAAAAAACAGGCACTAGTGCGAAGAACGAGTATAGTGTTAACGTTCCAAAGTTAATGTTTGTTCAAGCAGCCAAGTCCAAATGCTGTTTATGCAAGTTCGTTTATTAATTAAATAAAATAGCAAGTAAAACATTTAATTGCTTTTAATCAACCCATCTAATTGCTACAATTATTTCATTATGTTCAATTACGTTGACTATAAAATATGCTGCTATGATTCATTGTCTGTAGGATCTGAAGAAGCTAATTTTGGCGAAAGCGCTTATCCGTGTTTTACTTGCTATTTTATTTAATTAATAAACGAACTTGCATAAACAGCATTTGGACTTGGCTGCTTGAACAAACATTAACTTTGGAACGTTAACACTATACTCGTTCTTCGCACTAGTGCCTGTTTTTTAGTAGAGAATGCTAAATTATGTGTAGCATCTTGCAATTACTGTGTTTCTGTATAATACAATTGTTGTTATTCCTGATGTTTAGTGGAGAATGCTAAATTATGTGTAGCATCTTAGCAATTACTGTGTTTCTGTATAATACAATTGTTGTTATTCCTGACTTTTAGTAGAGAATGCTAAATTATGTGTAGCATCTTACAATTACTGTGTTTCTGTACAATACAATTGTTGTTATTCCTGACTTTTAGTGGAGAATGCTAAATTGTGTGCAGCATCTTAGTAGTTACTGTTTCTCTTCATAACCTTTATAACAATACATAATAATATAGTGTATGTTATAATAGCATGGTATCAACTGCAGTTACCTTTTGTTTTTTTCTCTGCTTTCCTTACATTTTGTGTTGCTCAAAGAATTGTACTGTTTCCTACAATTATGCTGCCTGACCCTGCATCCTCTATCTTCTTAGTACTTTGTAATCAGAGTGTTTTAAAACTTCAGACCTAATATTTACCTCCTTTTCCTTTTTATTTCCAGTCCCCTCAGCAAAGGTTTTATTCTTTGTTCTGGCCAACCTCCAATAAACCAAAGGCTGTCGGGTTGCCTTGCACTGTGAGACCCTGCATCAGTGGAACACTAAAGTGCTTTCAGCTAAACTAGTGTATGTTAGAGTTGTATTTAATCTGTACTCTAAACTGAAGACATTTTGCTACAGCCTTTTACTGTAAGCGTGCACACTACTGGTCCCTCCATTTTTCTCTTCCTATTGTACTCCTAGGTCAATTACTTAAAACGACTTTCTTTCTCTTGGAAAAGGTTTACCTGCAGCCCATACTTGTATTGTTTTTCCCTATAAAAGTAGTGGTCCTTTTCACCACACTGTACTAGATTAGTAGCACAAGATTTCTAGTTATTAGGAAGATACTACGATACACTGACCTGGAATTGACTGACCTTGGTTTTCCTGATTGTTTTTTTTTTTTTTTTTTGGAAGCTGGCCTGGTCCAATTTTTCTGGTTCAACCCGCTCTGTTCACCCTCGCTGCACTCAGGCTCACTCTGCTCCCATACGCTACCCCCATTCCTACCCACCCCTGACAGAATTTTCTTTACAGCTAAACCTGCTTTGCTCCACTTCTGCACTAGCCAATAGACAGCTCCTCCTCTACTCATACTCCACATCACCATTAACTGTAATGCCCACTCCTCACCCTCCTGAGCCTTACCTGCTTTTACCTCTTTCAGTAACTCACTTTATAAAACTCCTTCAATCAATTCTAATTTCTTCTACTAGCCTTAAATAAATTGTAACCCTTTAATTCTTTCTGAGCTGAAACTAAATCATGGCTAAACCTTTCAAAACTCTATTTCTCTCCCTCCTATTTCTAATTCTTTTCTCATCTTTAACCATTTACCATACTCCTCACCTGCTTATTACCCTATCTCCCACACTTTCTTATCCCACTACCCACCATACAAATAACTACTCCACCCTACTGTCCCCTCTCTCTTTAACCATACCACTATATCATTTCACAAATTTAAAGTACTGTACATAGCGAATGCCCAAACTCTCACCAAAACAAAACATCAGTTCCTTTGCAAATATTTCTTCATATAAATACTTCAAAGTGCAATACTACTCTTATCTGGTGACATTCACCCCAACCCAGGCCCTTGCCAGCAGCACTCTAACCATACTTATACAGCACACCCCCCCCTTTCAACTTCCTCTCAAATAACTCATTACAATCACAAGCCTCCAAAATTCTATTTTTTTTTTGTCAATGAATATACAAAGCATTGTCAATAAAAGTACCCTACTTCACACCTGGATTTCTCAATATAACCCAGATCTACTTGCCCTATCTGAGACATGGATAAAACCTCATGTTACAAACTGAAAAACTCTCCACTGGTTATAATATTGTTCGACTGGATAGAAGTAAAAAAAAAAGGGTGGAGGAGTAGCTATACTCTACTCTGACCAGCTCCCCCCCCCCCCCATAGCTATCCCTGATTTCTGCCCTGATGAAATACTTATAGCAACCTGTAACATAAATCAACACAAAAAAACTTGTAATTGTAGCAATCTACATACCCCCAGGTAAAAACATTCCCATACTTGAGCAGTTTCTTTCTTGGATTTCTATATACATTCCTTATGAAACCATCATACTTGCGGATATGCATATTGACTGGAACCTTGTTAATACTGCACCCCCTAGCTACTCTATAAAACTTTATGGCTTTACTCAGCTGATCACCACACCAGCAAAAAAATTCCCAGAATGGCTCTGTCATCGACTGGATATTAGCATCCAATCCCGGTACTATCATAGCCCTTCCACCCCACCTAGCTTCCTTAGTGATCACCTCCCTACCTCAGTAGTAAGACAATCTCCCAATTTTAACAAGAGATACCAATACAAAGAGTCTCGTAACCTTAAAAACTACAACCATGGCACCCTAAACAAATTACTGTCCACTGTAAACTGGTCATTCCTACACACATTACCCCTTAATGAGGCTGTCCAAAGCTTCAACAATATATTCCTAGAAACCCTTAACACCCTGGCTCCCACTAGAAAAAATAGGCTAAAATGTAATTATGCACCATGGCTAAACAGGCAACTTGATCACTTATGAACAAGAGAGACAGTGCCTGGAGACCATAGAAAAAATGACAACTGAACTTTCCACATGAACTTATATAACAGCTTTGCAACCAAACAAAAAAGCAGGTCCTACTAGGCAAAAAAAATTATCAAAAATCTTCGAGCAACCCACATTCCAACCCAAAGAAATTCTGGCACTTAGTAAACAAATTACTATGTCAAGGGAACCCCTCTTCACCAAACCCCTTCCCTAACAAACTTCTAATGAAACTGCAACCCTACTTAACAACTTTTTCATTGAAACAATCAAAAAGCTTACTAAACCAGCAACTCTTGATATTAAGACTTCACCTGCCATCTCATCTCTTCCATCATTCTGCCTAGCACCCATAACAATTTTCTTCATCAGATCACTTCTTAACAAACTCAAACCTTGTTCCCCATCAGCCAACAAACTCCCTCCATTATTTTTCAAACATGTAGCCAAATCCGTAGCATATCCTGTATCTATACTTACCAATAGAAGCATCCAAGACAATACAGTACCAGATATCTGGAAAAAAATATTCATAATACCCCTCCACAAGGGAAGAAATTTTAAATCACCCTCAAATTACAAGCCTATTGCCATATTATCCTTGTTATCCATGATACTGGAAAAATGTATACATAGACAAATACTAAACCACCTCTTACAGCAAAACTTAATTACACCCACACAGCACGGTTTCTGACCCTCAGACAGTACTACCGTTGCTCTCCTATTTTTCACACACACCATTGCCCAAGCCAGAGATAACAATACACTCATATCAGCTCTATTTCTTGACCTATCCAAAGCATTTGATACTATTTCCCATCCCATCCTCTTAAACAAACTTTCCAACCTACAACTCTCTACCTCCACCACCTGCTTGTTTAACAGCTACCTCTCAAACAGATAGCCTATCAGATGGCAAACATCCTTCTCCCCTTTCTATCTTGTTAAGACTGGGGTTCCCCAGGGTTCTATTCTGGAACCCCTACTTTTTTATATATTTACAAATAACCTCCATATCTCCTGCCCGCACTCTACCTTAATATAGTATGCAGATGATTCCACAATTATTAACACCTCTGACAATATACAAAATCTCCACATTGCCACTCAGCAATCTGTGCACCTAGTAGAACAATGGCTGACTGAAAACAGCCTATTGCTCAACTCCAAAAACACAAAGCTTCTCCTTTTCCTTCCAAAAAACCTCAATCCAGCTAAGGACAACTTCACCATCTCATCCTTAGATAATACTATTATCATCGCCATCTCAAACACCAAATTGCATGACGTTACTGTATACGGCCAATTAAAATTCGACCTACACATCTTATACTGTATCAAAAAGTCCAGTCAAAAACTAGCCCCCCAGGATTCAGCAAGCTCTGCATAGTGTGCAGGAATAGTGCAAGAGCTGCTGCAGGCAATATGGCTGACGTGCGATGCAGGAAAAAGCTCCCGGGACATGCACAAGTGCTTCTGCACTATTCCTGCACGGACACAGCTCCTGTAGGCTAATTACCCTATTTGCTGATTAAAACCATGCAAATGAGGTGAATTAGCCATCCAGAAAGCAGGCAGGCGTCCATGCAGGAATAGTGTAGCCTGCAGAAATGTATTCGGCTACTAACCGAATGCATTTCTGCAAATTACAAAACGGAGGCATGACAGCTCGAAAGAAAGAATGTACTCAATATAGTAGGCATGCCACTGGCCAAATATATGGCCATTGGCATGGGAAATAGTTACAAAATTATAAAAAAATAACTTTTGTTTGGCCGAATTCGGCCATTTAAGCATAGTGTGGTGGTGTGCAAATGGGACTGGCCCGAAAATAAAAAAAAAAAAAAGAGAGAAAAGTCAATTTTAAGATGATTATGCATTTTGCCATTATAGTCAATGGTATGAATAAGATAAAAAAACATGGAATAGTGGTTGCTAAGGGGGAAAGCTGAGTGCCAGTTTTGTAGCCATGCATTAGCAGTCAGCTCTATGCAAATGAGGGGAATGATACTGAATCACAGATTTTCCCTCAGTGCTAGCTTGCACCCAACCGTGTAGGTGCAGCAAGACCATGGTGTAAGCCTAAGGGCTAGATGACCTCTTAAGGGGGTATGTTATGCTTGCTATAAGCTGAGTGAAGCTCTGTGGCCCATGTTTGCACTTAGCTAAGCACAGCTAAGGCAGGGTGTTTGTCTAAGGCTGTATTGTCCTATACCAAGAAATGCAGAGTTTGTTCATGTCCAGGGAGGGCCAGTTGCCTAAAAGTGTTTGCACGGCTTGCACCGAGTTGAAAAAAAAAACAGGAAATAACAGCTCTGTTCACATCTGAGCACTGGGTATGTGCAGCGTGCCTTGGGGCTTAAATAGGAAGGGAACGGGAAGGGAAAACAGCAGTAGGAAGGCAATCAAGGAGAACTAGCATAGCTGCAGTTGAAATGTATCAGAATCAGCCAATTACACAGGCCGCAGCCCAGCCCAGCACACTATTATAAACTATGCAAACACCTTTCTCTCTGTTTTTTTCCCACAAACTCTACAGCACCAGTGTACACAGACTGGGAAATTGTACCAGACAAAACTAACAAAATGATAGGGGCTGCTGTTGCTCTCATACATTAATATGTAGAAGAGGCTGGAGGTGATGAGGATGAGAATGTTGGCGACCAACCCACAGTGAGAGGAAGGAGAAGAGTGTACAGACCCAGGATAATCTACCAGGGTTACATGAGCTGGAGATAGTGGATGCTATAGGGTGGACAGGGACATCCTACAGCAAATTGTTGAGCTGTGCTGGCCACACCTCACACACAGAACCAACAGAGGGGAACCCATCCCAGTGGATACCAAGGTATGTGTAGGCTTAAGAATACTAGCCACAGGTACCTTCCGAAGGCCAACTGGGGATATCATGGGGATCTCACAGGCATCAGCATCCAGAGTACTTCACCAGTTCCTGGATGCCATGTCAGCACATGCCAGTGAGCACATATATTTCTTCAACACCCATGAGGTATTTACCAGAATATGCATCTCTTCCACCAAATAGCAGAATACCCTGAGGTAGTGGGTGCTATAGACTGCATGCACATACACATCAAAACACCACCTGGTGAGCTGGGTAGGGTCTACATAAACTGCAAGGGCTTCCCCTCTAACTGCCAAGTCATGTGCAATGCCCAGGGCTTTATAATGAATGTGTGTGCTGCCAGCCCTGGAAACTATCACGATTCCCACATCTGGCATATGACACAGCTGTACCAGAGATTTGCCAGTGGGAACATCTCATATGGCCACCTAGTGGGGGATGCTGGTTACACACTGGAGTCATGGCTGATGACACCCATCAGAAATGCACACACACCCAAACAAGAACTCCATAACGAGGCACATGCACAAACCAGAATCATAATAGAGCATGGGTTTGGGATGCTCAACTCCCAGTTCTGGTGCCTGGACATATCCAGTGGAGCCTTGCAGTACTCTCCAGCTACATGTACACAAACTTTCATTGTATATGCCATGCTACACAATATGATCCTGTGAAAACAGCTGCAGCAGGAACAGCATGGGGTAGGGCCACACAGCCCCCCACCATTGCCAAGGCCAGCGCAGGCACAGAGTGGCTCAGAGTAGGAACAACCTGAGCTTGCCCCTGTAGGCAGAAGGAGGCATGCCCAGTATGCCCAGGCTTTGGCAAAGAGGCAACGCATAGCACACATACTGACACTGTAGGAACCCAGGGAATGACATCTCTCTCTGACTCGCACATACAGTAAAAGGGATACTAAACATGACACTACCTGTGCTTTACCATGTATAGGGAGGGTACTAGGTGCATCCAACATAGTCAGCCCTCCAGCACCATCCTCAATACTGGCACAGCCACAAGTAACTCACTCTTCCTATCAATTGCTCAGTGGAGAAGTATATTCTGCTAGTTGTAGCTATGGTATGGATGTAAGCATGCAAGGGAATCAGGTGGCTGAATGGGATGGCAGCAGATAGTGGACACCTATATGGGTAGCATGAAATCCATAACAAATACTGGTGTCAACAAAGTAGACAGTACTACACAAGGTGACAGATCCCACTGCAGTAAATGTGGTAGCCTAAATGTTTGTCCATAGGACACACACATGCATGTCAGTGAGGCTCACATACTCAACAACAGTCTCAGCCAGCAGGACAGGTGTAGACAACCACAAATAAAGGCTGTGCTAAGGCCTCCAGTTGATGGCAATGGAGAACAGCCCCCCTCCAAACCTATACAGACAGACTACAACAGGTCAGGCAGTTGGATGTTAGTTCTGAAGGGTAAGACGTCTGAAACTGAAATGTAGGTCAATAAAACTTAAGATCTGTACTCTACTGATATGCCTCTAGTCTGCATGATAGTTCAGAATACAAAAGGAAATGGAAGCCAACAGAGTACTTGAAATACAAGTACAGTCATAGCAAATGTTTACAGTTGTCAGGTGTGCCCCCCCCCCACAATCCTATGTAGAAATGCAGTAACATGTATGTGTGGGTTCAATAACAGTGGAGCACAGCTTACCTGAGCCGGCCCAATATGCAGGATAGATTGTTGCATGTGTACATTATGCAGGGCTCTGTGTGTTAGGTTGTTATGTGTTGTATATTGTGTGGAAGTGGTCAGCATGTAGGCATTGAGGGCTGTGTCCCTGTGGCCTATGGCCAGTACTGTTGATGACAGGGCCATGTTTTTACAACTGCAGTGCCAACCACAATGCATCCCAGCAAGACCCAATTCAGCAGTCATCCATACTCATTCTTTCGATGTAATATCTGTCACCATCTGAGAGATGGATATGCCATGAATGTGGGCCCAGACATACACACAGTACACAGGTGGAAGTACCCCAGACAAAGTACATAAACTTTAACTGTCAACTGCACATACCTTTGGAATTGTACATACAGGTTAGCAGCGCATTAGTTGCCTGTGTAATATGGAACACTGATATAGTCTGGCCAATCACTGGCAGACCACAAAAGGCACAGTTATGAAGTAATGAGAGACTGCTGATATCCCCGCACAAGGCAGCATAAGGGGAATGTCCCAGGTATATCTGTGAGTCAGCTGCAAGAAGCTTCCATATCACACATGCACTCAGCTCACCCCACCATCATACACAGGTTTATCACAGGTCATATCCCTGCTGTTGGAAATGAGTACAGTATGACCACCACTTCTGTATGGGAATACCCACAGAATGCAGCATGCTGAAGAGGTGCCCCATGCAGGTGTGTTCCTAGCTGTAAGAAGCACCCTGCCAGCAAACAGAACAATGGATTAATATGGACAGGAACTATTGCCATTAACACCTCGCACACTTACCCTGTCACCCCAGGGGAATCCAGTGGCTTGCAGTGTGGGACTGTAGGGGTGAAAGAATGCACTGGCCTGCTACAGATGACCTGAATCCCTACCAAATGCCCTACAGTCTTCTGTCAAAGGCTTGTGCCTCACCATACAGCCAGTGTATGTTATCTCATGGGGTGCCAACTAACAACATAACACAGTCCACAGAACACAAATGCAAGGCCATGTTGACAAATCCCAGTAGCATGCCCACCATGTCCTACTGCATTAACTGTGGACCAACCCCTAAATACCGCTGGGATGAAGGGACAACCATAGGGATATGTTCCAGATATTGCTTGCATAATGTTAGGAAGAGGATAGAATAACGGGGGGGGGGGTGTAGAAGCATGGACGCCATGTAGTGTGTGCAGTCTGAAACTCTAATGTGTGCCCATACTACCCCTGCTTGCAAACCCAGTAATGGGTGGTGACAAACCTGCTTGTAAACCACAATGTGAAAGGGAACTGACCAGATACATGAGCCTGCCTCTGGGTAACCTGGGTAAATCTGTACAGCTGAGAGGTATGGCTACAGCATGATGTGGCCATTCTGTTACATCAATAGATGTACAAGCAGGGGATCCTCAGCCACCACAGTACCAAGGTGTGCTGCAACATTTACACAGACCCATCAGCAAGTGTCTGCAGCTCCCCCTCCATAATGGCATGAGTGTGCAAGAATATGTAGGCTGCAGACCACAATACTGGACACAGCTTCATTCATCTTCTATTCCCCAAGAAATAACTGTGAGCAAATAAGTATATCTGTCAGTAGCTGATGACATAATACATCGCAGCATAAAACAGTACATATATCTGAATATCTCTGCTAACACCAAAACAATGTAACAAAAGCAGCACAGACACAATAGTTACAGTATCCCACTATCCATGGCCCATTGTGACTCCATATTGTCAACCTATCTACAGATATCCTGCAGAAACAGGTTGCTAGCTGTAAGTGTGGAACACAGAATCCTGCACTGGAGTACAACCTACTTGGAATGGGTTCTCACACTCAGTACAGAAGGCCATACTTGGCATGCTCCCACATTTAAGAGAAACAAAGCCCATGTCTGACAACAAAATACAGAAGGTCATACTGGGCATGCTCCTACACTTAGAGAAATGAAACCCATGTCTGACAACAACAGTGGACTATACATATCTGTCAGATGGAGATTTCTGTGCACACACACCACATTGCACACAATTCATGCTTTGCAGACATTGGATAGGAATACACACATATATCCAAGGACAACACACAATAATAGATCAAACGTACACAAACACAGATGTGGGGAAGAGAGAGAGATAGACAGACAGTGACAAAGAGCTTCCCATCACGAGGCCTGTCCCACCCACCACACATCCAACTAGCCAATATCACATGAGGTTCCATTGTCTATCACTATAGACATTTGTTTCTGATAGCCCTCAGTACTATAGTGTCTGTGGTACTTGTGATAACTGTGTAACATGACAGTACAAATCAGTAGTCATCTAGCATTTGTATACCCAGTCCTGTCAAATGTAAAGTTGTGTGTGACTGAATGTTGTGTGTGTGTTTCCAGAGGAATGGTTTATGACCCATTCACACACACTGCAATTCTCATTGCCCTACTTTAGCAAGCCTGCTGATGTCAGTCACTTTGAAATACCCCTTTGGACAAGGTTCAACCCTATAAGCTCTGTGGCACATGCAGTAACTGTGTAATGCTATAGTGTAACATACTAGTTAGATTGGAGTTCTAATCCCCGACATGGCATCTGTGAAACTCTGTGTGTAGGTGTTTGTGTGTGTAGGGATCAATGATTTTGAGGCCATTCACAGTTACTTCACCTCCCATTTCCCTACTTTAGCAAGCCTGCTGATGTCAGTCACCTTGAAATACCCCTTTGGACAAAGTTCAACCCTATAAGCTACCTGGCATGCCCAGTAACTGTGTAATTCTGCAGTGTGGCATACTAGTTAGGTAGGAGTTCTAATCCCAGACATGGCAACGGTGTGTGGGGGTGTGGGTGTTTGTGTGTAGAGATCAATGATTTTGAGGCCATTCACAGTTACTACACCTCCCATTGCCCACCTTTAGGAAGCCTGCTGATGTCAGTCACCTTGAAATACCTCTTTGGATAAGGTTCAGCCCTGTAAGCTCTGTGGCATGTGTCATAAATGTGGATCAATGTAGTAGCAGTAACTACACAAGTATGGGTTTGACTCTCATCTGTGGCAAGTGTTTGTGTGTACTTCAAGCATTTTGGCCCCATTTACACCCAGTACATATCTGAGAGCCTGACTTTAGCAGTCCTGCAGATATCATCCACCTGAGAAGTACCTGTTGCCAACCCTATGCCATGTGAGGTCAGTGGTGCATGTGGTAAATGTGTAACATAATGGTCTGTAAAGATTTATAGATAGAGATTTGAACCTCACTCCTGGCAAATGTAAATGTGTGTGTAGGATGAAATTATTTTTGGGATCTCTCACCCAGTATATCACCCAATGCCAGTATTTACAAGGGCTGGTGATGTTCCTCACTGTAGAAGTGCCTTGGAGCAACAGCCATCCCATAAGCTCTGTGGCACATGCAATAAATGCAGTACACTGTAGTAGCAATACCTAGCTTGGTAGGGGTTTGAATCTCAGTACGGGCAAGTGTGTGTGTCTCTGTCATCAGTATCCTGTGTGGAGGTTGCTGTGATTGTGTAATAACAGGATGCATTGTGGGGTGTGTTTTGCTAAGGTATTATGTTGAGGACCTAGTATATGTCACAATGTCCACCTTACAAGTACAACAGATGTCAAACACCAGAGAGGCTAGTGTAGACATTCCATAGTCCTACATATGACATTATGGATTGATTAACAATATAGGCAACCTTTGTATTACTCAGAAAACATTCTCCACCCATGTCTCATACACAAACACACTTGGCTAGGCAGCAACCACTATATTGGTAGTTCCCTGCATATTGCCTCACAGATAGTAACCATGGTGTGGTTACAGTGCACTACATGCCTGTTGATCACAACAGTGCCAATGACAGCAGAAAGTACTGTGATGTGTTACATCTCCTGACTTGACTGTGTGTTATCCAGCAAGTTAAAGGACATGGCACCCAGTTTCATCCCTACAGTAGGCAAATAAATGCTTACAGTGGTCCTTTTGCTATGTTTCCCACTGGGCGCCTGCAAGAACTGTACCGTCTGCAAATGTAACCCACAAAGGGAATACCAGGCCTTATACGCATGCCCTGTATGGACAGATGCCACTAACTCTATTAAATACCTGTATCATGCTCTCAATGTAGGTGCAAGCACGACCTCAGTTCCATAGCCAGGTCTCACCAAATGAAGTCAGGAATGCAACATCAGAAGATAACAATCTGTCCACCACACAACATGCCCCAGAGACCTCAAGTACACTTCAACACATCAGAGAACATGCATGTGGGACATGTGCACAACCCAGACACTGTCCATGTTATGGAATATAGATCACATACATGGCAAGCATTACATAGCACTGGCCAACCACAATAGTAACCCAGATGAGTTGATGGTGAATACAATACCCACCTGTCAGGGCCAATCCAGAGATTACAACCCTGAGCCATACTGGAGACCATTCTCATGTGGCCTGATGCCAAGGTGTTTCCTTTGCCTATCCTTGTACAGCCTTCAGGCACAGTCACTTACTACACACCCGTGAAGCAATGAACCCATGCATCTCAGTACTGGCACGTGTGTGTGTGTGTTGTATGTAGAGAGTAATGATTTTAAAGCCATTCACACTCACTACACCTCCCATTGACCTACTGTAGCACGCCTCCTGATGTCAGTCACCTTGAAATAACCCTTTGGCCATATATCAGCCAGATAAGCTCTGTGGTGCATGTGATAACTGTGCAATACTGTAGTGTAACAAACTGGTTAGGTAGGAGTTCTAATCCTGACCCTGCCAACTGTCATAATGTGTATGATTCCCTGAGAGATTTTGGGTGTGTCTTCCTTGACACCTGCTTTTGTGGACAGTCACATGTACTACACTTCCCTATCCCTCCTTAAACACTGTTGCTGATGTCACTCACCTTCAAAGGCACCTTTGGACAAGCTCTCCAACATGTAGGCTCTGTGGTGCGTGCAATAACTGCATAGCAATGTAATAACAGTTCATAGTCAGGTAGGGGTCTGAAACTCAGTACTGGTAAGTGTGTGTTTGTGTGTGTGTCATCAGAGTCCTGTGTGGGTGTTGGGGTGATTGTGTAAAGACAGGATCCATTGCAGTGTGGGTTTTGCTACATCATTATATTGAGGAGCTACATGTCGCATTGTCCACATTACAAGTCCAACATTTCCCAAACACTGTAGAGACTGTTGTAGACAATCCTCAACCATAAATGTGTAAAGCCATGTGTAATTACTATGTGACGGTATGGATTAGTACACAAAATAGGCAACCATCATAATTCCCAGATACCACTCTCCACCCATGGATCATACACAAACATGCTTGGCTCTTGCTCTCCTACTCCCTTCCTTTTTTACTTTGTCTCTGTCTCTGTCTCTCTCTCTGTCTCTCTCTCTCTCTCTCTCTCTCTCTCTCTCTCTCTCTGTGGGTGTTAGCCCTTTTCCTTCACTGTGAGCAGGACTTTATGTGGGTGTTTGACAAACAGTATCACAGAGGGTTAGTTGGAAATACCTCTGACAATATACGCTGTGGAGACAGGCCAACAAACAGGAGGGGAATGTTCCAGACACGAGGACAGAATGTAAGTATTGCTCTTCTACATTTGAAGCAATGTTGATTTAACAGGGTTTGTGTGGATATGGCTGTTCTACATGATTTAAAATATGGCATGACAGTGTCATGTGGTTGAGGAAACTCTTACCTTTAGGCCTATCTGCAGACATGACAGAGTTTGGAGTCTTTCATGTGTTGTGTTGCTCACACATTTCTTATCTTTAGAAATGCAGTAGCATACTCTGATGATTGCAGTCACTACATGGTGACATCCATGTGAGTTACTGACTTCATATCCCTCAGAAGACATATGTCACAACAAACCCTGTTACACCAGTAAATGTATGAGTTTGTCACAGTAACATGTCAATATTGGCCCTGTATTTGTGCCTCCAGCCCCAAGTCTGTCAACCTTTGTCCATATGTCATGCAGTAAGAAGTGCATATGTTCAGTACATCATTATTTACTGACATCATACCTGATAAGCCAATGAGATATCAGACTGCCACACATGTTATGTATAGTAGGCCTTATATTTGAGGACAAAACTTGGACATTCTGTTGTAGTGTGTACATTAGTGAGGTCTGTGTACTTATGGTGATTGTTGACAGAGTGTGTATTGTGAATATGTAACTTGGCCTGTGTACAGACTGTGGTAGATGTCATTGTTCTTGGTCCTGTTCTATCTGATGTTGCATGTTGCTCCAGTATATGGTACCCTATCAGCGTACATGTTTGCAGGGCCAGACCGACACATGTCCCATACCACAGTCAGGCATCAGACTACACTGCATATTGGCCCATTATATGTGGAGGTAATGTGTGAATGGCACATACAAGGATGGCATTGTTCACACAGTCCAAATACTGTAATATTAATTAGGCTTACCATATGTGACTGTGGCTGTGTTCAGATTGGTTGTGGGTATGCACTTTCACACTGGTGCCTGTTACTCCATGTTGTTACATGCCTGTAGTGCCTGCTATATTTGCAAGTACATGTGTATTCCCACATAAGAAATGTAGGCCAGTGCTGTGGCAGTCTGCCTGTAGTTTGCACAGTGCTTTGTGATATGCCTAGCAGCTCAGTGTATTTACCTAGTGTGATGTTATGCCCAGATATTTGTCAGATGTACTGTTGCTGGGCCACCATAATTGTTGTGTATTTTTGACAAAGCAGTGAGATGCTGTGCAGATGTATGTCACTAACTAGTGGGTAGTATGTTGGCTTGTGACCTATGCTCCTCTGGTTAATATGTGTCAGGACAGACAGGAGTGTGTGAATGCATAAACTGTGTGAGCTTATTTATTCTAGTATTTTCGTGATATCCCCATTTACATGGCTGTAAACATCCACTTTGTCAGGCTTGGTCCACATGTCTTGCACTAAGGAGTTCTGTGTATACCTCTGGACTGACCAGAGTGTGTCAGACTGTCCACATTTATTGGTCATATCTCTGCTGTATTCCACAGGATCATTACTGTGATTTGTGTGGTACTGCACTATGATGATCTTATGATGTCCATCAGTAACTGATGGCATACATGTGAGTATCAGATGTGACTTCCCAGACAAAATTTCTGTTAAGACAACCCGTTACTGTAGCAACATTCTACATTTATACCTGCAATACTTACATGACATACCCTTGCACTAAAAGGTTGTGACTGTTGGTGCTGAGGTATGACTCCACTACATGTTATGGACATATATTATACATATATGTGTATATATCTATATATATATATATATATATATATATATATATATATATATATATATATATATACACATATATACATCTATATATATATATATATATATATATATATATATATATATGTGTGTATGTATATATATATATATATATATATATATATATATATATATATATATATATATATATATATATATATATATATACATACATACATACATATATATATATATATATATATATATATATATTTATAGATGGATCTAGGACTATTGAACGAAAGTTTAATAGTCTGAATCCACAATCACCGAACACACTTTAAACAAAAGTGCTGTCACCAAAAAAATGCTTTCGTTAAAATGTGTTAAAAAATACATTACATTTATGTTTTTGCAGGGAGGCAAGCCCCCCTGCACCACCCACTGGGGGGCTGTGCCCCCCACACCACCCCTACTTTAATATTCTCGCTCCGAGGTCGCACTACAGTGGGGAAAAGGGAATTTTCCCTTATCATTACTGTAGTGCAATCTCTGCAACAGACATACTTACGCGAAAGTGCTTCTTCGGTGAAAAGCACTTTTGCGCAAGTATGCCCGGCTGAATCTATTTAGTTGATGTTGCCATTCAGGGATCTGTACGGATCCCATATAGATATATACGCATATACATATATATATATATATATATATACATATAGACATATATAAATATGTATGTATGCATATATATATATATATATATATATATATATATATATATATACATATAGATCTATATATGAATATGCATATAAAGCAATATACAGATGTATATAAATATATATGTGTATGTGCATGTATACATATATCTACATATGTATATAAATATCCAAATCCTTGTTATGTGTAAACATGAGCGTTGTATATACCTTCCCAGACGTATCCCATCATATTTATCTGATATGTGTTTATATAGATATAACAACATACGGATTCAACGCTATTTTCACTAACAAGTACTACACAATAATAGAAGTAAAAGCAGTTGTTCACTACTATTCAGTATGTGTACTGACAGATATATTGGAAAAACAACAAACTTCTTCACAACTGTGATGGGCAGAAAAAGGACTGTTGGATACAAAGTGGTTAAGGCAGTTTTGAGCAGCTTTAAGCGGGTTTGCCTGATGGTAAGTGCTGCTAGTGTACGGTTAAATGAAAAGGCGCTTACACCATGTAAGCTTTGCTTACCACTGAGCAAAACTGCTTAGCATTTACATTTAAGCAATGCTGAAACTTGTTAAGCATGGCTCAGCCTTGGTAACCAGTGATCACATTCCAATCTGATGAAATAGTAGGGTGATGGCATCTTTAATAAGTGTATTTAATTCCATGTACATAACATTCCTCTATGTGTTGTCATTACAGTAGCAAGGGGTGTGAGTCTACTGTCTGGGACACCTGAGTATATATAGCTTGTACAACAATCTTTTCCATTTGAATGTGTTTCATACATGGGTAGTATTGTAGGTTATATGCAGTCACACTGGCATGTGGTGTATTGTTATGTTACTACTGTTAGCAAGGCTTTCTCAAGTAAGAGTCGATTGCAGATTGTAGTACTGGAACCAGCACCTCTGCATGCAAAGATGGACTCTTGAGTACTGAATATCATGTTCGTGGTGTGTGAGCTGTGTGTTATTAAGTATTTGCTACTGCATATTGATCTGATATGTGGATATTAACTGTAGACTAGTATGTGTATAAAACATGTCATTGAGGGCTGCTGTCATGAAGTAATGCCATACCTATCAGTGTCAGACGTCTATCTGTCCAAACATTCATCCTAATGCATAACCTGTTGGCTAGCTGATGTCTGTCTGTACAGATGTGCAGGTGTCAGGTATCCATCTTGACTGCTTACAGGCAATCTATGCTTGACTGACACTGACATGTCTGCCCAGCTGTGTTATGAATGCCACAGCTAGGAACCCCACCCTGTATGCACCACATGCCATGGATACCTCAACTACACTATCACAGTCAACAGAACATGCTGGGTACAGGTCTCCAACACAGACACTGGCCATGTTATGTAATATATGTTGCATACATGTCAATTTTAGCACCTCACTGGCCCTTTGCAAGAGGCAACCAGATGATTGGATGTTGCATTTAACTCTCACCCTGAGGATCACTCACATGGCATCAGTTGATGGATGGCCTGTTGACAAATGTCAGGTGGCATGATACCACTGTACCCACATCCCCTATGCTTTTCATATCTCCATGGACAATATCCTGGTACACACCTAGGAACACCTGCACCTATGGACCCCAGTACTGACAAATGTATCAGTGTGCATTACTGAGAATAACAGTGTCTAAGTGTTTGTAAACTTGTAGTTGATAATGCCTTGAGGGCCTCCTCGCCCACTACACCCCCATTGCCATAGTTAGAAATGGCTGCTGCTGTAATGGACACTAAGTGTACCGTGTTACACTCTTCATCCTATGGACTACCTGGTGCTTGCAGTACCAGCATGTACCAGCACAACACTGTTATACAAATGGGTAGATAGGCATGGGTTACCCTCTGAGTCCTGGCAAGTGTGTGTATGGGTGCAAGTGTGTATATTTGTAGGATACAGCATTCTTAGGCCACATTCTCCAAATACAATACACCTTGCTATACAGTATAAGGGATAGTGATGCTGCTGACAGTAGGAGAGCCTTGACAAACCATCACCCTTCTATCCCTGTGGCATGTGCAATAGATGCATATCCCTGTAGTAGCACTAATGAGATAGACCAGGGGTTGCATTGCAGTCCTGGTCAATGTGTGATTGTGGGTATGTCAGAGTATTATCATGTGTTTCAGTGAGTAAAATATCCAATGTGGGGTGTGGGTGCTGGGTATACTGTCTTTACACCATGGTACCCCCAGTACATGCTCCAAGGTCCACGGTATGATGACCACTGTCACCATCACCCATAAAGGTAACTGATTACACTATCCAGCCTAATAATGCATGTGCTGTGTGCAAATTATCTGTAACAGAATGTACTCACTGACAAGGTAGTTATCACTGATAAAGCCAGGTCTCTCAGATGTGTTTATGACTGTTATGTGCTTGACAATGTGTATATGACAGTGTGTCATGCTATGTATTGTTCATTAACAACCAGTACATCCCCCATTACCATACTGTATAAGGCCTGGTGATGTTCTTCAATAACAAGAAACTCGGTAATCACCTCATCCTAAAAGCTGTGTAGTGTGTGCAATTAAGGCCAAACACATTAGTAGCAATAAGTACCTAGGTAGGGGTTCTACTCTCAGTGTTGTGAAGTAAGTGTGTGTGTATGTGAAGGGATCTACTGCAGTTTGCAGAAAATACATGTCCCAGGAGGTCATCTGTCCGAGAACTGACTGGCAATTGCTAACATTTCAAAGGTATCATCTAGTGGAAATTCATTCCATCAAAACTAGTAGTGGTTGTGTAAATGCCATCTTCAGCACTGTATAGCGATACTAGAGTTGGTATATATAGTTGAGTGTGGATGTTGTGGACACACCCACCCTCATTGGGGTTATTGTTGTGTGTATCTCTCTGCTTAGTCGGTTGTAATACTGTACAGTTTATGTTAACAGGTTAAGTAGATGTCAATCACATTATGTGTGGTTCTACACCACCCCACACCCTCCAAAGTGAAGGGCTGTGCCACCCACACCAGCACACCTATGTTTACCAACTCCAGGATTGCACTACATTGGGGAAGGGGACATAAACCCTGCCAGTACCATCGTCAATGACATTAAACTAGCGTCTGATTATTTAGTGATGTGATGTTTTGCCTATTTTTGTCTTGGTAGAATTACATAGGCTAAAATGGGTTCACTGCAAAAGTAAGTGCATCCATGTGTACAGTACTCTCTGTGTATTGCATCAACACCAAAGCCTCTGTGTGTGTGTGTGTGTGTGTGTGTGTGTGTGTGTGTGTGTGTGTGTGTGTGTGTGTGTGTCATACACAAACATGTGGTGTGTGCCACCCAGTACACTTACCATTTTCCACTGTAGAAGGGCTGCTGACAGCCACCATGCACTCACCTGTATACACCCCTCAAACATATCAGCCATGTGGCACATGCACAAACTGTTATACAGCCCTGTTACTTGTGTTCAGCTGCACCCAGGATATGGCACAGTCAAGGTGTCACCACAGTGCCATACCCGTTGTAGGAAGCAACAGCAGATTAACATCCTGCTGACACACAAACACCTACAACACAAACTGAATACATTATGCAGACTACAATCTGTCATTGTTAATAACAGCTATAATGCATCATGGCTGGACAGCTACACATTCTGACATGTAAGCATTAAACATTACTGCTGACAACATGTTACACAGCATTACATTGGTAGACCTTAGTACATTCACCCTATGCATCAGAACCATATTAGCCTGTCCCTGCATCGATGTTGTAGATGAGATGAGAAGGATGTGGCACAGGTATCATCATATGCACAGGGTGTGTTGTTGGTTTGCCAGACACCTAGGCTGAGCCATTTGGTTGACATCTTGTGTATGTGTTAGGGGATTTCATTATTCTTTGGGCTGTGCAGATGTGGTGTGTATAGGTATGGGGTTTCCCTAGCTATGTTGGTGATGTGTGTGTATGCATGCACACAGTTTTGGACAGCTGAAAACTGTACATGGCAGGGAGTGCAGCTCATTGTCTCCAGCGATGGACATGAGAACTGTGCCTGCCAGGGGTTCCACGGGCACTACCAGGTACAAGGCCAAATATGGCACTCTCCCCTGAGGATGACAAATGTCTGCTGGATCTGGGTCCCAGTTGGGACCAGCCAGGGCCACGTGCATATGGCCTGCTATGTTGTGGTGTGGACAGCACCCCCCTTACAGTGCTGGTGCTGGTACTGCCACTACGGTAGCAGCTACGACTTGTTACATGTCCATGTAGACCTCCACCTGTTGGTGTTGCTGACCTACATCCATGTGGCTGTTGCCCTACTCCCACCATATGCTCAACCATAGACATTGCACGGTAGAGGATTCTCACCATCTCACCCAACCGTCTATCCAGGATGTCTGCAAAATAATGGTGGGCACCTGCAAGATCACTGATGTTATTGTTAACAGCAGAATGAGTAGCCCCCTGGAGCCTGAGACTCTGTCTGGTATAGCATTACATACATGCCTGTGCCTCCATGA
This sequence comes from Protopterus annectens, assembly GCF_019279795.1. Lineage (NCBI taxonomy): Eukaryota > Metazoa > Chordata > Ceratodontiformes > Protopteridae > Protopterus > Protopterus annectens. The sequence goes on from NC_056747.1 coordinate 1,050,189,306, forward strand.
CAGCCTAAAACATGCATCTGGTGACACCTGCTGTGGCACTTCTGCCAGGGGTATGATGGCCAGCAGCCCTCCTATGAGCACCCCTTCACATCTGCCTGTGTGGTACCTCACCATTCATCCAGCTAAGGCTGCTGTGTCCAGACACACTTGCCATAGTCACCACACTGTCCTATCCCATGCCACTACCCGCCACCATCCCTCATCTATGGCCACTTGTATTGGGGTATGTATAGGCAATGTGACTGTGTGTGGGGATGGGGTGGATAACAGTGGGATGTTAACCGATGGCACAGCTTCAGCCCCTGACAACCCAGCCTGTGCCTCACCATACCTATCATCATTGTTAGAGTCTGTATGGACACTAACATCTGTTTGCCTGCAGGAGGGACCCTGAGCCACCTCACCACCTGTGAGGGGAAAACATAATACGTACTTTAAGACCTGTATGTCATTTCTTAACTCTACACACACACACACACACACACACGCACACACACACACACACACACACACACACACACACACACACACACACACACACACACACACTCACAGATGAGGTGGCACAAAGATATTACACAGACCTCTTATTACCCAACTGTCACCATGGATGGCACTCAACAGCATGCACTTCAACTATACTCAATCCCTGTTACCAATGTTATACATCTCTGTGATGCATGAGTTGTGTTAGGAGGTGATGCCCCTTCCCCTGGAATACACTGCACCCATATACACAGTATTGCTGTGCATCTGTTCTGCACCCTGACACATACTGAGCACCATACCTCAGGGATGTACACACCATTGCTGAATGTGTATATGTGTGGCAGTTATATTTGCTCTGTTGCTCACAGCCCCTATGTATTTGTCTGACACATACCTGGGATGATATGAGGACAGATGTCAATACTGAATGCCTGATGTCTGATTTGCAGACCTCATCATTAGCAGTGCATGTATGAGCAATAAAATACAATTATACTGACAATCTTCAATGCTTACTGTGGCTATGAGGAGTGTACAAACCCTTATTGACATGTCACCCTCTTCCCTGATATGCCATGGAGCTACAATACTGACTATGCTAACATTACACACACCTGATATGTGACATATGAACTGTGCAATCAAATGCAGTATCAAACAAATGTGTTAGTTGTACAGATGCTGATTGTGATGCATACAATATGTGGGTTGCATGAGTGTGCACACCCTTAATACAATGGTTTGTTGCAGCACCTAAGTGAACTACAGCAGTCACTATTACTGGAAGCGGTATACTAGCATGGCCCATCTGCACTAGCCATTATTTGGTCACTCCGCCCTACAAATGTCCCCCAACTTTGCCAGATTGCAAGGTCAACTCATGCGCACAGCACTTGGAGGTCACACAGTACCTTCAGTATTGCTATGGAATCAGGGTTATATCTGGCAATATTCATGACCTTGACTGTGTTCAGATACAGCCATTCTTAGTGAGCTTTGAATGTATGCTTCAGTTCACTGTTGTGTTTCAGGATGACACCCCTCCCCATCCTCAGCCTTTTTGCAGATGCTTGACAACTATCTGTCACACGAGTGTCATTTTGCAGTGTCTCAAATTCACAACACCATGTCTACCAGCCTTGGTCCTGCTAATGAACAGCAAACCTAAAGGTGTACACTGGCACCAGCAAGGTAAAGATGGGGATGGTGTGCCTGAGGTGGAGTGAGGTGTTGCTTGTGCAACACATGTATCTTTATTAATACTGTCTGTAGGTTTCAGCCTTTTTCTCGGTACACCATTACACATTGCAACACATGCCTTTGAGAGACTTTTGATGTTATGCATATACTAACTGCAGAGAGCCCTGGATGATGTTTCCTGTGGAACAACTCTTCCATCTGATTACCCTAACCCATAGGCCACACTTATGCAGACTCCATGCAATTGTTGACACAGGTACTGCACAGGCAGTACTTGCTAGACATTCCTGCAAGTTCCTCAGTGTTGCAGCATGTTTCTATGCAGCCTCCATGACCAGTTTGCAACATGTGTAGTCATCTGTCTTGGATGGCCATCTGTTTATTTTCTACATTAATGTTGTCCCATACATCATCGTCACATACATGACTGTCTGCACTGCTTGCCATGGTATATGCAATGGTGAGGTAAGGCTATATCTCCCACTCTTGAGTGCTACCTTTTGTATATGGGATCCATTCCATGGTTTGTAAGATGTGTGCAAGCCATGGCTGCCTCTGTTGCAGGTGAGTGGGCAAATGTCATGGACATACTTCTTGGACAGCAAACTATTACTTGGTATGACATTGAGGACTTGTACTTGATGGAAAGTACGTACTCATGAAAAGTGAATGCTGTCAGTACCTAAAATGCTGCTTCCACAATATGTTATTTGGAGTGTGTGCACACATATGCTTCCAGTGTTTGTTAAGGTATGCATCCCCCGTATTTGCTGTCCTGACATAGGATTCCATATTACACATTCATTACTCATGTTAGGACCACATGTTAGGACGCTGTGTAGATCTGTAACAGTTGCCATTGTAATAGTGGTATATACACTGTTGTAGCCACTGTATAAGGGTAATGTTTCAGAGATGTCCCTACTGTAGGCCATTTGTCCCACCATTAAGTTCATCTCTGTCCACACATCTTGCACTGACAGGTTGTTAGTTATACTGCAGGACTCTTGCATACCCTTCAGATATGCCACCATGATGACCACTGTGATGCAGTGCAGTTAACAGCAAAAATAGGTGAACATATATAGCATGCATTATGGGTAGGTGTGTTAAATGTTTGCATGGAAAATACCATGGCCATAACATGGCCAAAGTATTGGAAACCTAATCAAAATAAAACCATACTCACCAGCTACAGGCTGCTGCCCCAGACATATATCAGAGGGACCTACATATTTGTGTGACATGTGATGGCAGTAGCCACGCCTATGGCATTGCTACAGGATGGGAGCAGCATTTCAGTACAGCAACAGTACAAACCCACAATACTAGAGATTATGCACATCTGTTCATTACTACACTGCAGTAACAGACTATGTTATTTGGCATATGCATGTAGATACTTTACAGATGAAGATGGAGAAGCAACAGTGGTGTACTAATGTGCCCTGGGGCCTTACCTGCACGCTCCTTGTCCATTGTGTGGGTAGCACTCACCTCCACAATGCTATCAGCAGGTTCTTGGCTTGCCTGGTGGGTGGGAGCCCCAAGGCTGAAGAGGAGCTCCTCAGCATGTGTCAGTAGGGTTGGATGGCATGACCCCCACCTGTGGCTAGCTGGTCCCTCCTAACTGCAGCAGCACGCTGATGGGTGTGGCAGATTAGGTCAGTGCACTGATGTCACACCTGCTCATAACTGCGTTTATGCAGGCCGACATCATTTACCCTGTGGATGAGCTCAATCCACAGGGAAGTCCTCTCCTGCAGATCATGGGCTGTACGCCCAAAGAGAGTTTGGTGGTGCTACATTAGGTAGTTTATGAGGATGTCATTTTCCTCGGGTGTAGACACTGGAAGGCACTCTCTCGACATGGTACCTGGAAGACATAAAGAGAAAAAAAAGGCCTGAGGAACTCATACTGCAAGGACATAATAGTTGTTAATTGACATCTCTCTCCTCCCCACCATATCTGCAACAATAATCTGAACACACAAATCAATGGGTATGTCTACACCAAACCTACAGTTGGGACATATATCCTATTGTGCAACAAATATTGAAATGTGTTTCTATTCGTGTTCCATGTTGAAACACCATCATTAACCAAGAGGATTACTGGCCTCAAACAGTTGCCCTATGCAGCACAATTGAAAAAGCTAAGACTGTTCTCTGTTGCATACCGCTTTCTCGGAGGCGATCTCTGTCTAACATACAGAGCCATGTCCAACCCAGAATTGTTGCACATGCTCCATCTTAGCAAAACCAAATCTACTCTAGCTACATGCTCTAGGGATATAAACCTCAACACAACAATGAATAGAACATGCTGGATGGATAGATTCCCTTCGCAGAGACTTCCCTTACTATGGAACAGGGTCCCAATCTACATAAGACAGAGCCCCTCACTATCACTTTTCAAGAGGAACCTTGATGAGTGGATGGGTAACAGAAATTTCACACCAGGGATCACACCAACAGCACTACTAGATAGGGGCCAAGGGTACTAGCTGCTAGTACAAGGGTCTAGGAAACTATTAAAGGGGCGGTGAATACCGCACAACATGGCTGGGCTAATATATGCCTTCAGGCAGATAGCCCAGTACCAACCTATGAACCTATGAACCTATTGGTGACCTGTAAACTATGACAGAAGGATCACCAAGGCTAACACTGTATACCAAATAGCTGTGGAAATATATAAACATTTTTTGTGGACAGGACTTCCAGCTTTATTTCCACAGCTATTTGGTATACAGCGTTAGCCTTGGTGATCCTTCTGTCATAGTTTACTGTTCTTGTTCTCTTCATTCGGCAGTTTCACCTCAGCAGTGGGAAGATTTACCATAATCATTGGTGACCTGTTGCTAACAATGTAGCCTGCATGCCATTGTAATGGCCACTGCAGTTCCATATATGCATGTGTTCTGTTTGCTATGCAACTGCTGCAAATCTGGTGTTTTGGATTAATAATTAATTCTGGATTGTGTTGACTATTACTACCCACATATGTTCTAAAACTGTGACATGATAGAGTGTTTGGGAAGGCTGTTCCCAGCAGAACCACCTCTGCCACCTCATCTAGCCATGTTACCGGGCCACAGCACATCTGAGAACCAAGCCAGGACCTCCTCATCTGCTGGTCCTGCACTACCTTCAGTTGTAACCACCTCAGGAGATGGTACTTGCCCCCCACTGGGAGCGTGCACAGACAGGATCCTGTCACCTGACGTAAGGTCCAGGGTCTGATGCATAGGGACCTCTGCAGAGAATTATGGGATCTGCTACACCACCTTCAGGCCCTCATGGCACAATTAGAGGATCTGCATGCTCCTTCTGCTCAGCCCCCAGCACAGCCACCTTCAGGACCATGAAGGTGCAGTAGTGACTGCCCATGGGTGGGGACCTCAGTCCCACTCTTTCCATTTTAGGGCTCATGGGCTTCCAATTTCCATACACCTCTCCCCGTCCAAGGTGTTTCCCCACCACATGTGTCATATTCCACCCTTGTATGCTGTGTTGTTTGTCTTCCAACCCAACCTGCCTCACCAAATATAACTGTTATCCTCCCCCAACATCCCACTGTCACCTTAACAAACAAAGAGCAACGTGTTCTTAACATACATTTCACACCAGACATAACTGTCTACATCGCTCCCGCTTACAACTGCTTACAGGTGCCTTAATCGCTCTGTATTCAACAGCCCTTGTTCTGGCCAGCAGATAAATTATCAGCCATTGCAAGTGTGTGACCCAGGACCCTGCACACCATAGCCATATCAATGTACCAGTAAGCCATCGGAGCTGCAGATATGTATAATGTTTATTCAAACATATCATGTAGCACAGTCATTCAACAGTAGGGAAATTGTATTTATATATATATATATATATATATATATATATATATATATATATATATATACAGATGTGTGTGTGTGTGTGTTTGTATATATGTAGACATACATGTATGTATATATATATATGTATATATGTCTATATATATATATATATATATATATATGTCTCTCTCTCTCTCTCTCTATATATATATATATATATATATATATATATATATATATATATATATATATATATATATAGAGTGCATTCAGACATTAGCTCCACACTTTGAGCCTCCTTCCTCCACAGCTACACTGCTCTGCCTTGCTGCAAAAGAGAGTGTCACATGTGGACACAGCCAAACATTAGGGGTTATATATAGGGAAAGCTTGTAGGTAAGCCTATTACAAACCTCTGAATTTTGTACATGATACATTTCACATTACCATGACTGTCCTAAAGGTGGTGGGTCTGAAACTCATGTATCTATCATGACTTCATTACTTCCACCTTCAACTATTTGCCAGACTAGAATACATGTTTTGAGGAACAGAACAAACACTATGATGGCTTACATCTTGTCATTCTGTGCAGATCTCCACAGCTGACAAGTATTGCCCAATGCCCACAGGGCCAGATGGTATGTCCATAGCAGTTGTTCAGCAGGACATCATTATAGCAACAAGTCTTGATGGCACATATAAATCTTTCAACATCATCTATCCCATTTTTACAGACCAAGTACTGCATTCAATTACATGCATATATGTTTCACATACCTCTTTTAGTATTGTGCTCTCTTCTGTGTACACTTGAATATGTGCCTTGTTTGATTTTATTTTGTTTTGGTTTGTAGTATTTTTTTACTGTTATTTTTGTTGTATTTTTTTTTCTTTCTTTCTCTCTCTCTCCACTACAGGGATTGAGCTGGTTTGAATAGGTTGCAGCATGGATTTTGTAGGTGATGCTTGTGATCAGGTAATGGCCTCTGCACCAATTGGTGTTCCCCACTTGTTAATTGCATGCAGCCAGGTGTGTAGTACTTCCAATTACCAGTGTCATAGCAACCCACTACTATAAATGACTACATCATGTGAGCAATGACCCTTTACCTTTCCTGTATGGAAGACATCCTTCCTGTGTGTGGGCAGCAGTGTTACAGACAGCAGGTTACAATACCTCTTACAACAGGACTTGCGGACACAAGCCAACTACATGTTTGCATAAGGTTTATTACCTGTGGACAGTGTAAGTATTCCTGTTATATGCATTGGATACTGTTAGTTTTGCAGGGTTTTTGTGTGCATGCTAGTTTTGCATGGTATACAGTCTGTCTGCATAGCTCTCAACTGTGGGCCTATCCACATGATGGCCAGAGGATTGGCTGTTATGTTTTATCTATTCACCACACAGGTCTTATCTCTGACATATCAGTGGCATTCTCTCCATTGAGTGCTATCAGTACATGGCAATATCCATTTGTGTTTCTGACTTCATATTCTTGAGTAAGGGTATGTTGCAAACAATTCTGTAATACCAGCAACTTTCAGTGTATAACAGCAATATTGCAAATATAGCCCTGTGTTCCAGCCTCTGTCCTCCACTTATATACCAGGCTTTGTCCAGATGTCATGCAGTAAGAGGTTAAGTAATGGCCTATCATTATTTAGTGCTGGCATTCCTGCCATCATTCCAGTGATGTTGTGTACTCCTGCACAAATCGTGGGGTATGGTCAATATATATGAGGGCTACAGATGGACAAAATGTGTGTGAACTTGTAAAGTCCAGAGGTCAGTCTATATAAAACACTGTTATATGCCCTTGTAAGACATTTTATGAGGGAGGGGTATGAAATGTTTTTAACCTAGGCTGTTACAACATGTGAGGGATACCAGTAGTAGGAAACATTACGGTATGTCTGTACATTTTCATACATTTCACCATGGGAACAGTGGTGGGCTAGAGCTTACTGCCTAACACACAGTTCGGTTTGTCAGTGTGATAGTAACATTTTAAGTTAAGCAGTGTTATGTAACAGATACGTTTGCATTGTGACAACTAATTTTTTTCCCTTAGGGGTTGAGTACAGAGTGTAATTGGAGGCTGCTAAACTACATCTGTAATTAATAAGTGTTGACTGGTTCTTATCTTCAAGGCAAGTGTTTTTTTTTACTGTTGTACTACTTGAAGGCCTTAACTTAGACATCAACAAATGTTATGTTTTTCTGTTTACTGTATCAAATGTTTCGCTTGAGAGTTGCATTACTCAGTTATTATGTATTTCAAACACCTAACTGCTATAGGAAATGGCATAAAGAACTGAAATAGTACACAGATAAACATTTCTATATGTATGCAAACTTGTGTGTGGTGTCATGTCCTTTGCATTGTGTGTGGGTATATGTTTCATGCAATAATTCTCATTTGTATGAAAGAATCAACACTGGCCATTTTTAAAGGTGGCAACTGTAGGAATACTGGCCGTTTGATATGCTGTGCACCCTCTATATATATTCTTCTTATACATATCTATATGTAGTAATATATTTATATGTGTATGTATGTGTGTGTATATATATATAAATATATATATATATATATATATGTATATATATATATATATATATATATATATATATATATAGATATATATCTTTATATGTATATATATATATATATATATATATATATATATATATATATATATATATATGTGTGTGTGTGTGTGTGTGTATGTGTGTGTGTGTGTGTGTGTGTGTGTGTGTGTGTGTGTGTGTATGTGTGTGTGTGTGTGTATCATTGGAATGCTTACTGCTTCCACATTGTACATTCCCTATGGTAGACTGACTGTTGTGCATGATATGTTAGTGATATCATCCTGACATCTAACAGCTGAGATGGCTTACTGTTAATTTGTTGTGGCTATGTTGTGCAGGGTCCTGGGTTTAAGACTTGCAGGTACTGGTTACTGTGTTGCAAGGCAGATCTGTTCAATTGTGGAGGAAGGGATGATGTCAATAGTTACAAGTGATACTTATTTTGGACCCCTTCATCCCCATTAACAGTGCCTTTCGTCAGATGCTTTGCAGTGAGAGGTTCAGAGTCTGGATTTAATGTGCGAAAGCAATACACATTTATATATATATATATATATATAGATATATATATATATATATATATATATATATATATATGTGTATTTATATCTATATATATATATATATATATATATATATATATATATATTTATATATATATCTATATACATCTATATATATATATATCTGTGTGTGTGTGTGTGTGTGTGTGTGTGTGTGTGTGTGTGTGTGTGTGTGTATATACACACACACACACACACACACACACACACACACACACACACACACACACACACACATCTACATATATAAATACATTTTCTCTACTGTTAAATGACTGTGCTGCATGATACATTTGAGAAAACATCACATTTGTGTACATTTCAAATGGCTTAGTGGTAAATCACTTTGGCTGTAGTGTGCGGGTTCCTGGGTTTGAGACTTGCAAGGGCTGATTACTTTGTTAATGGGCAGAACATTGTTGGAGACAGAGTGATTAAGGCACTTTAAAGCAGTTGTAAGTGAGTTTGCGCAGAGCTAAGCAACACTTAGTGTGCTCAGCTTTGCTTACGGCCGCTTAAACCTACTCTAATTTCAAATAAAGACAAGAAAAAAGGGTGATAGGAAAGTGGTGAAATTGGGGCAAGCAGGGGGAAAAACAAGATGAGAAACAGGTAGGGATGTGCAGGATGGGTGTAGGAAAGGAGCATAGCTCTGCATTTCTTCGGCAGCAACAGCTGCTTTCAATGTGGGCAATTTAGAATTTGGAGCCTTACACCCTACAGGGAGCAGTGTGGGCATCATACAATAAGGATGACTGATAAGGTTATATTGTGTGATGGGTACATGTCTCTGGGTGAAATGCAGAGCTAGTTATGAGATGTGATTTTCTTTTTGGGACAGATGCCCCTTTTTTTTAAGGTGAGAGTGGGATGTTATGGAAGGATTATAGGTAAGTGTGTTGAGGGAGGTTTGGTAGGAGAGGTTGCATTTGCAGACAGACAAGACAGCAGGCAGGGGTGGTTTATGACACATGGGGGGACACCTTGATGGGGAGGGTGGTTGGGAATCAGAGGCTCATCAACCCACCAGATGATAGTAGTGTCACTGATGTCCCCACCCAATGGCAGTCAGACTACTACTTCACAGCCCCAAAGGTGGCTGTGCTGGGGGCTGGGCTGGAGGGGCCGCTTGCCCCTCTAGCTCTGCCAGCCTGCCCCTCTAGCTCTACCAGCCTGCCCTCCACCTGGCACAAGCAGTCATCCAGCTCTGTCTGGAGGACACTGCGTACCATGGGGGGCAAGCCCCATCCCTTGTAGCAGTTCTACCCGAGGGTGGTGCAGGACCAGCAGATGCGGGAGGTCTGGGTTGGGTCTCAGATGTGCTGGGACCTGGTGCCTCGGCCATGTGGGGTGGGAGAGTCAGATCCCCCTGGAATCTGCACTCTCCTACGTGTTATGGTGTGGAAATTAACAATGAATATAGGTTAGTCATTAACAACACATTACAACATTAGTCAAAATAGCATGCATGGATATTTCCATATACCCAAAACAGTGCAGTTATAACAGTGCCATAGCAAACAGAACCCATGCATATATGGAATGGCATTCAGAGTTGCAACAGCATGCCAATTAAAGGTATGTCAGGTAGGCAATAACAATGATTATTCAACAGGGAATATTAGTATGCACACAGTTTAAACAATTGCTTAACCAAATGGAACAACGATCCCAACAGTAGAATTTGATTTACAAACATACCCATGTTGGTTTCAGTGTGATGATTGGATCAGTTGAGTGGTGGGGGAAGGGAACAGATTCAATTGACAACTGCTATCAAGTCTATTTGTCAGTACACTACTATTCACTACTCTATATTCTGACCACTCTTACACTCTTCCAAGGGTTAGAGGCCTGCTACAGCACACCAACAGCTGTACATATCAACAAAGCAGTTGTACCCTTATTTTAGTTATGCACATCATACCTGTTTCTCTACAGATTTTTCTACCTGTGGGCCCTATGCAGATGAACTGTGTGCACATTGCATTGCTGTTTCTACACATATTTCAGATTCACATATTCATAGGTTCATAGGTTCGTACTAGGCTATCTGCCCTAGGGCATTTATAAGCCTAGCCAGAGTGTGTGTGGCTTTTGCCACCCCTTGGGATGAGAATACTACGCCCATTTAGGGTTTAGTTTACTGTGCCTCTGTCTAGTAGTGACACAGAGATGACCCCCGGGGTAAACCTATGATCTCCCATCCACTCGTCAAGATTTCTCTTGAAGAGAGCCAGTGAGGGGCTCTGCCTAACGTGGACTGGGATTCTGTTTCAGAGTGTAGGGAGCCTCTGGGTTATGAATCTGTCCCTCCAGCACATCCTATTTATTTCTGTGTTGAGGTTCAAATCTCTTGCTCTCGTGGCTCTGATGGATTTGGATTTTCTGAGGTGGAGCATGTCCATTAATTCCGGATTGGACATGGCCTTGTACGTCAGGCATAGATCACCTCTGAGTAGGCGGTATGCGACTGAATAGAGCTGGAGATTCTTCAGCCGGGCAGCATATGGCATATGTTTGAGACCCTTTATCCTCTTGGTGAGGAACTTTTGGGGTCTTTCCAACTGCTGCAGGTGTCGGGTAAGATACATCCCAAATGGGGCATTGTACTCAATCATGGGCCTGATAAGAGAAGAGTACAGGGCACAATGACCTCTCTTGATCTGGATGTGAATCCCTTCATGATAAGGTGGGCAATATAGAAGGTCTTCCTAACCACCTTGGCAATGTGAGTGTCAAATGAGAGGTTACTGTCAACTTGGGTCCCTAGGTCCCTGATTACCTCTTCCGTGCCAATGGATTACCACCTATGTGGTAATTTGTGGGTACCTTGTTTTTCCCAAAGGGTATGACTATACATTTTTTGGCATTCAGTTTAAGGCCATGGCTCTGGCACCAATTATCCATTTCTATGAGGCCTCTCTGAAGGATGATTGTGTCCGCTGGAGTATCAGTTATGGCGCCCAGTTTGCAGTCATCTGTGAACTTTGTCAGCCACAATCCTCTTATGTTTGCTTGCACCTCGGAAAAATAAATGCCGAATAAGAGGGGTCCCAGAACTGAGCCCTGTGGGACACCGCTTGTGACTGGCTTAGAGTCTGACATGGCTGCAGCAATTCTGACCTTGTGGGTTCTGTCCTTGAGCCAGTTTGCAACCCATCTTGTGACATATGGGTTTACATTTAAGCTGGTGAGTTTGTCTATGATGCCCGAGTGGGGTATTGTGTCGAAGGCTTTTGCAAGGTCAAGGTAGGCTGTGTGAACTGCCTTACCCTCATCAATGGCCTTAGTGACTGTTTCAAAAAAGTCGACCAAGTTCAAAAGACAGGATCTGCCCTTGACAAATCCAAATTGGGTAGGATCCAAGGTCTGTAGGTCCCCAATGTCTTTGTTTATGAGTTCCATAATGATCCTTTCCATAGCTTTGCAGACCAGGCTCTTCAAGCTTATGGGACGGTAATTTCCAGGGTCCGTAGAAGCACCACCTTTGTGGAGTGGGACCACTGTTGCTGTATGCCACTCTTTGGGTATGTGTTCTGTAGTAAGGCTAAGATTAAACAGCAATCTTATGGGCGGATTTACTTCCTCTTGGAGTTCATGTAGCACGCAGCCCAGGACACCGTCCGGTCCCATTGATGCTGTGTTTTTAGCTTTGGAGAGGGTGGCTCTTACCTGGGCACCTGAGATGTTAGGGAGGCTACACTCTGCTGGGATATATATTTCCCCTTTTGGGGGGGAGGGGGCGAAGAAATTTGCACTGAACCTGTCTGCCAGAATGTTGGCAATGTCTGTGGGTTCAGTGTATTTTGTGTCATTTTGGTCTAACTCTGAGCATATCTGGGAGTTTCCACCCAGGTTTCTAACATAGCTAAAGAAGGCCTTGTGATTGTCTTTTGTGCCTTTTGCGATTTTTCTCTCAAAGTTGGCCTTGGATGATTTTATGAGTGATCATAGTTTTTTGCTATTACTGATCAGAGATGCCTTCCCTTTTAGGGATTTTGCTCTGTCATGTAGTAGCTTCCTCCTCCTGTTGTAAAGTTTGTTAATGGCTGGGGTCCACCAGACAGGGCGCCTGCCTTTGGGAGAATGGGTCTTGGTTTTATTAGGGATTGCATGATCCATGCATTCTTGAAGGTGCCTGTAGAAGGCATTTATAAAGGATTCAGTGGTGTGGGTTGTGGTTTCCACTGGCCCAGGGGCCTTGAAGGATACCACTTCAGTCTTAAGAAGTGTGAAGTCGGCTTTTGAGAAGTTCTTCACTGTGGTCTTTTGTGCAGGGTTGGGGGCGGGATGTGGATTTCCAGTGAGATTAATTTATGGTCTGATCTCACCAATGAGGGGTATACTTCCGGTGTGGAGCATTTTGTCCCCATGTTTTTGATGATCAGGTCTAGTATATTATCTCCTCTTGTGGGAGTGGTGACTAGTTGTTCCATCGCATTTCAGTTTATGAATTCTAGGAACCATTGGGCTAGGGTGTTGGGGCTTGAGTAATGTTCCCAGTCTATGTTTGGGTAGTTGAAGTCTCCCAATATGATGGTATTTGGTGAGACATTCATACTCTCCAGTGTCTTCAGGAAGGCTGAGTGGGGTTCCTGAGTTTGAGAGGGTGGTCTGTAGCATCCTACAACCTGTAGGGCAGTTTTGCCTATGGTTAGTTGCACCTGGATGGTCTCCGATGCTTTGTGCATTGCCACTAACCTGGAGGTGTGGGTATCTTTGATGAATATGGATACTCCCCCTCCTTTTGTGGTTCGGTCCAAGTTTTGGGGCCAGAAAGCATGATATGAGGTAAAACCTGGTAGTGCTGGGGTGCTCTCAGGAGCCTTGAACCAGGTTTCAGTCACTGCACAGACATCGATGTTCTCCATACTGAGGAGGGCTTCGAGAGCATGCATCTTGAGGTTTAGACTTCTGGCATTGAGCAGCATTACCCTTAGTTTTTTTTCACTTGCGTTTTCTAGGGAGGTGGGTTTGTCTTTTGAGCCTTGCCTAAAAAGGCACTATGGGGGTGGCAAGAGCCTTGGCCAATATCCGGAAGCCCAGGGGTGACAGGTGCAAGCCATCCCTTGCAAAGCAGCGTGGCTTGTCAAGCATGTCATCCCAAGCAGACAGACATTGGATCCCCTTAGAATGACACCAGTAATTAAGCCAATTGTTAAAGCTGATAATTTTGTCTTTGTACTGTGGCATCATTCTTGGTGAGGGTAAGCTGCTGCTCAGGGTCAGGGTCATACCGGCCTGGGCTACATAATCAGAGAGCTCCTCTATGTCTCTTTTCATGTAGTCCAGGGAGGTACGTCTCAGGTCATTCACACCAGCATGGACAATGACTGAGTCGTATTTGTACTTGCTTTGGAGTGACCTGAGTGCTTGTGTTATGTGGCAGATTCTAGCACCCAACAGGCAGCTTACTGTAACCTTTTCCTTGTTCAGTCTGGTGAGTGGGACGTCAGTGTGTCTGACTATGGAGTCGCCTATTACAAGTGTATCTGGCATGTTGTTTGGCCTTAAGGGCTATGACTGTTTAGCACACTGACTTTGTGAACTATGTGTTGCATGTGGTATGTCTTGAGGTAGTGGTCGCTTGGGTGTCTGCTTTGGAGGCCTCTGTTGTTTTGGTAGATTTTTAATCAGAGCCTCCGAGTATGTTTTTGTGTGTTTATGTGTTTGCTTTGCAGTTTTGATAGGTCTATGTGAGACTGGGTTTGTGGTGTGCGTGGTTACCTTCTCCTCCTGACTGGTTTTGCCAGTACTGAGTTGAGAGAGCTCAGCCTCCAGTTTGGCTATATAGTTGCATCTCTCACATATATTTGTATTTGTTGGGAGGAGGAGAGGGTTGTCTGTGTACATGAGGTAATTGTAACATTGCCTCAGGATTCCCAGATTCACCAGCTGAACAGGAGAGGATGCCCTGGAGTGTGTGTTGTGCTTTTGACATACATCCACTGTGACATTCTCTGTGTGCAGGTTTCTTGGCAACTGGGGAAACTATCCGTGACAGCGTGATACTTGAGGGGCTTGTCAGAGCCAGACTGCAGAGTGTGGATGGCTAGCTTGCATCTATTTGTAGGACTGGGGATGATCAACACAGTAATTGTACACCTTTCATAGTTATACACATCATACTAGTATTTCTATTCAGATTTCTTTACCTGTGTGGAAAATATATGTGTTACAGTACATTACTTTTTCTATTCAGATTGCAGTTTGCAACTGTTGAACCGGACTGACATGTTAGTGGTGGTCCCTGGATTCGAACCGTATTATGTGTACAAAATTGAACTACAGGCCTAGTCCTTATCAGACTGAGCTATTGGGGAGGTGTTGTGTGTTGCTTGTGACATTTCTATCTAGTACATATTTTTGTGCACAGTACTTTTGTTATCAAATGTTACATTATTTGTTTCCCATTTTCAGTACAAATTATGCATACACAACATACATTGGTGTCAGTGTTTGAGAAACATGTGCACATTAGCTGGATTGCACATTTGACTGTTTTACAACTACATACTACAGTTTAGATTCCTGAGTACACAGTGTTAGCCTTATACATTTTTCAGTACATTCACAGCTACATATAGCTGAAATTGAAAGGTTAACACAGGACGGACAATTCTGGCAGACACACAAGTACAACACATTCTGATGGAAATATGTACTGTTGCTTTTTTTCAGTTATTTGACATGCCCATTCTAAAGTATGCAGACAAGCAGTGCTAAATCAGTTCACCTCAGTTAATGCATTTTGCAGGACATACACATTTCTATTTTTCAGGTACAAGTGAGATGACACACACCAATGTTTGGGATCACCTTTATAATATGCACTGTTGCTTTTTTTCAGTTATTTGACATGCCCATTCTAAAGTATGCAGACAAGCAGTGCTAAATGAGTTCACCTCAGTTAATGCATTTTGCAGGACATACACATTTCTATTTTTCAGGTACAAGTGAGATGACACACACCAATGTTTGGGATCACCTTTATTAGTTTTGACATACATATCTGTGTACAACTCTGACATCCATAATTACTATTCCTGCATGATCTGCACAGTGGAATGCTTTTCATTTCTTAGTGTTACCGTAGCCCTGACATAGCACTTTCTTGACAGGTTCACTCAGACACACTCATACATATTCTACTGTTCCTCTCCTGCATATTGTACCTTGTTTGCTACCGACATCTGTATTATACAGCAGCTGGAAATACCCTATTGTAACACTGGCAGCCTGACACAGGCATTTATTCCTGACTTTTACAGCGCAATTATATATACAGATAGTGCTACCATTACTATATTGCCGTATCACCATAATGCCGATGCAGCCGGGCCAGTTGCTGGGCATGAGCCTTGACATTCTGGGACGTCTCCACAGCAGCTGTATGGGGAGAGATGACACATTATTCACACCTGCACAGTCTGAAGTTTAACTTTTTCCATACTTAGTTAGAGATACATAAGACTACATACTTACAGACACGTGGGGCATCCTGCACTCAGGCTTCTTGGATCCACTGGTCCAAGAGTGCACCCCTCCTCTGCTTCAGGTCATTATGGTGGTGATGTAACTGCTCACCAGTCTGGGGTATGCCAGTGGCACTGGTGAGATCCATGCAAGCTGGTCCCAGGCCTCTACTTTGTACTGGGAGCCCTGGTACTGGCCCTGCAGCAGCCTGGCATCGTGTTTTTTTACTAGGAGCCCAACCATTACCCTGGATGCCCTTACATTGTGCTCAGAAGTGAACACCTTCACCCACACCTGACATTTTGGTCCTGCTGTGAGCAACCCCAAATGGTTATGGCTGTAGTCCCCCCTGTGTGGTTTAAATAAGGCAGTTTTCCCACACTTTTTCTTGATTGGCCAGTTTTAATATGCTGAACTATGCTTAGCTCCATGCAAATCCGCATAGTAATGCTTACACCAGATAAGTATAGCTGAAAGCAGGTAAGCAATGCTTACACTAGCAAAGTATTGCTTAAATCTATTTTTTCAGTAAATTTATAAGTTATTTTTTACATTTATATTTACATATTCCCACACTTACTGTGCTATACGTGAGCTATATGATTGACATCTATCATTCAAATTCCTTAAAAGTGTATTAAATAAATTGGCAGAGGGGGGATTTGAACCGATCATGTTCTACATGCTAAACCATGGCAGTACTACTATACTACAGCAGCTTGATGATGTTTTCTATCACAGTAGCACTTGTCTATAATTTTCAGGATTTCATCCAGATTAAGCATAGTGGCGCACCACGCAAACTAGCTGCACACCGCTTAAATTTTGATTTTATTTCATGAAAAAAAATGTTTAATTTTTTGTATTTTATTAGTTTCCTCTTGCCCTACTGCTTCCATGCATGTAGGGCAAGAGTGCATACTTTCAGGGGTGTGCACTTGAAGGCTGCTGCCTTCTAGGTGTGTTTTTTTTTTCTTTTTATTTCAGTGTCCGCAGACACTGAAATGTTAGCTACGCATATTTCAGTGTCCGCAGACACTGGTTTAGTACATAATATTAGAGACAGGCTCTAATATTATGTACATTGACACTTGTCTGTCACACAAAGTGCCATAAGGCACTTTCTGAGTGAAGGGGGCATGTTATATGTGCAGGCACGGCTGAAACACGCCCCCTGCACTCGTTCATGGTTCATGTCTATTTAGATTAAACAGTAGCACACTTTCATGCATATGCAAGGCATGCTGCTATTCTAAATGGACACGAACCACTCAGTTCAAGAATAGTCTTATTCTTGCATGGAGCTTTGTGAATCCCAGGGTAGATCTTCTATACTGTAACAACAAATATAGACGTAACATCCTATACTGGCTCAAACATCTATTCCCTGCTGTATGCTGCTCCCATCCTTACTAACCTCCAAAATAATATCTTAACCAAACTAGAAACCACCTATAACAAGATAGGCAAATTTGCAGCTAGTAATAGCTACAAATCCCATCATTGTATATCCCTGAAAAGCTTAAAATGGCCTGAGCTCCCCCACATGCTTCAAATATCACAACTATAACTTGCACACAGCATCCTAAATTGCCCCTCCTGCTCTGCCCTTACATCCATAATTACACGCTACATACCCAATTGTGACCTCAGAAGCACACAATAAAACCTTCTGCAGGAGACCAAGACAAACAAAAATATTAAAAAAAATACTTTACGGTCATTCAGTTGCATACTCATGTAACAAACTTCCATTATCCCTTTGCTCCACTACCAAATGTGATGAATTCAAAAAGCAACTAAAAATTAATTTCCAACATGCATGAAGTTGTCAGGAAATTACCTAATGATTTTTTTTTCTTTTCTCAATTAACGTATCTGCCTGGTATCTACCTAAACTGTCTACATATATTACTCTTTCTGCAGTTAGTTTCTATGCTATTAAATGCATCTTTGTTGTACTATGTCATGATGTTACTCTGATTTTTTTTTTATTTTGTAATTTGCTACATTCCTTGTAAATAACTTAATGCTAATCAAATTTCTCAAACATATTGCTACTGCATTCTCAAAATACTGTACTTTTGCCTTGTATGTATTTGTATTGTATATTTCTCTCTGTTTTTGTACTAAGTATCTTACAACTTGAAATGTTAGGTTTTTCCTTATTTTTTAATTACTTTCCTGGAGTTTTTCTCCTCAGATCTCCGCTGAGAAAGAGCTCTTTGGGCCCAGTCAGACTAACCCAGTTAACAAATGTAAAAATAAATAAATAAAACTATTTATTTTTTAATGTTATTATCACTGATGTATGGATGTTACAGTCTGATTCAGGCCTTTCCAGTATATTATACTGCTAGTATATCCTTTTGGAGTCTGTATTTATTGCTCACTCTTTGCAGTTTTTTTAATATTTACCAGTGCAATATGTGTGTTCAGAGGTTATTTACAACTATATGCTTACTTTTCAAAGCATGTGATCACTGTAAATCACCTTCACAAACTAAATGTCAGGATGTTTATTTTACTTGTATTAAGCTCATTAAAAATTACTGCTACAGTTATCAAATAAATTCTAAATGATTTTTATGTTATAATTGTTATACTTTGTACAAGAAACATATGGCTCGTTAATCCCATTTTCAGTCTATTAAACGGAAATTGACAGTTGATTAAAGGTATACTATCCTAGATATGAAACATATATGTAACTCTAACAGCTGAATAATGTGTAAGAAAGTGCTGCCTTCCATTCCAAAATCAAAAAATAAAATTAATTTTATTGTCATTATATCATATTCATCCACACCTCTCAACTTCTTAGAGCAAGAAATCTGGACAAAGCCTAAAATAATAGGGGAACAAAGGCCCAAAAAATAGGGATGGATTTTAAATACTGCTCTTTTAAACTTAGAAAGTTGGTAATAACATGTTTTTGTTTGCATGCATTTTCTGAAGTATATAAAGTCTGTGACTCAAATGTGTGCCATTATTTAGTATCCTCAGTCCTCAGTAATTGACAGAAAACGCAACATTTTATGAGAAACAAACAAAGGATATGAGGCAAAAATCTGGACAGCTGAGAGGTATGCATTCATCACATACTATGGCAGAAACAACTATGCATACGGATCCTTATACATAAAAGATGTACTAAATCATAGGAAAAGCCTCCAGCTGTTTACATAGGACTCATAGGAGTTAATAGGCAACTAAGTCTCACAACCATTAACAATTTGAAAATTCATACCTTTAGCTTATGCACCCTTTCTCAAAGAGAGCTAGGACATTCAGTCCTGAGTCAAATTTGTGGGTACACATCCAGTCATCAAGGTTCTGTTGAAGGATGATAATGCCCCACACAATTTAACCTTTGGGGAAGGTTATTCCAGAGATGGAGGAGGCCTTGTGTAATTAAGCTGTCTCTCCATCACATTCTGTTTATCTGTGGATGAAGAGTTGGGTCTCCAGTTCTGATGTTTTTGAAGCTATTGGACTTGTGGTAATAGAGCAGATCAAGTACAAGTGGGTTTCTAATTGCACTATAGGGGAGCCACAGATCATCTCTCAAGAGTCTATAAGAAACTGAGTGAAGGGACAGGGCTTCTAGCTTCTCATGGAAGCTTAGGGTATTTAAACCTGTAACTTTGCTTAGAAATGCTTGGGGCTTCTTTAGTTGTTTGTTGTATTGAGATTGGAACATTCCAAAGGGGGGATTGTACTTAGTGATTTGGTACTAATGCTGAATATAAGGGACTAATGATTTATTTATATCTTGGCAATATACCCTTGGATATCAGTTATACTAAGTAGAACAACTTTGACTACATTTGCTACATAATGACTTAAAGAGAGGGAATTGTCAACCCATGATCCAAAATGAATTGATTTAACATGTTTTTGCAACCTGCTATTGATAGCATTAAATCATGCCAGTTTTACTGAACTTGTACAGCAGTGAAAGGTTAAAGGGGAGTCATGGCATGTCTCCAGCCACTTTCATTAAACCACTGTCACCGAATAAATAACATTGAAAGACACTTTTACTTACAAATTTCTTTATACTGACTCCATGGTTGCACCGTCATAGGAAAAATGCATTAAAAATCCTGTACCACATTTGCAAAACTCTACTACAACAAAACTCTACAACAAAAAAAAAAAACAAAGTGAATTACTAAGTGGTAATAATGAAAAATCCCAAGAACCCCACAGGTATCAACCAAAAATAATTTCAGAAATACACACATAGGCCTTTCAGGTTATGAGTATTTTGTTGATTTAGCAGTTTTGTCTTACAAGTAAAGACTTTGACAGAATCTGAACCAACACACAGCTAGAAACGTTTAAATATCTTTTGGTAAAAGTCATATGATGATGGATTTCAAACATATAAAAATTAAATTAGTTAAAGTGACAGTGATGAATAAATGCAAATTAACAAAACAAATATTTGTGAAATATTCTATAAAATGAATTATAATTTAATGAAAAATTTAAAAACTGTAAGAAAGTAATAATAAAATTAAAAAAAAACATGCACAAGTCCAAATGTTCAGAGATACATAAAATTGTATGTAAGTGTCATAGTCTTTGGGCTTGTGCTTTTAAAGTCTCACTTAAACCTAGGAAGCACAAGCATTCTGGTAATTTCGTGTTAGCTCCTTAAGTTTTAACTTTGTTACCCAATACCCATTTAACTGATCTGCCATTATTCCAGCAATAATGGAAAAGGTAAAGTTTTTTTTTTTAAATTACTGCAATCTTTGGCATGCTTATTAAAAAGTGGAGAATGTTTCCATACAAATTCATTGATACCCCTGTGATTTCATGGATCAAGGTGGCTCCCCAAAATGGAGGCTTGATTGATTCAGATTTGAGTTTCAGACATAATGTAGTAGAGAAGCACAATTCCATAGCTGCACAATTATCCAAAACAGGAGAAAGAAGCTTTTATTGAGACATCTCTTGTTACAACTGGATAACTGCTTATTTTGTGAGCTCTTCAAGAATAGATGGATACCTAAAGGCTTATGATTTTGGAAGTACCCAGTAGGGCTCATCAAGGATTCTGTGCTACTTAAGGATCTCATTAAACTCCTCAATCAATTTGGATTTGACTTTATGAATCTACATATAAAAGACAATGACAAGCAACTCTCAGAAAGATCATGACCATTAATTATACTATCACTAGTGACTTCTTATTCTTATTCAATACCTATAAGGAGGCTTATTTAAATATTTTTACTAAAATACAGTCTCAGATCGAAACCATTAAAACCGGAAAAAAACAATAAATTGAAGAGACAATGGGGACTATAAAGATGGACAAGCTTACCTGTCTCCTAGGCAACATCAGCCTAATTTGATTACTAACATTGAGGATCTATTACCCACGATCTCTCTAAACAATGACTGTATGCCTGACCATGATCCATTATCCTTTGAGTAGGTTAGGGGTCCAAACAGAACTAGTATTTGTGTTAATGAGGTAAATAATGATGGCAGTGCATCCTTTTACAGTGGAGGAACAACATCAGCTACAGAACTTGGCTGACTTGAGGAATGGGTTGGGACAAAGGGGATCAAATCGATGGAGGTAAAGAAATCCACTGATGGGACACATACAATAAGCATCACTGTTAACAACAACTTTAAAATTTACAGTTACACTGGTTTGTCTCTTAATGAACTGCATTACAAATTATTCTAAAGAGGACTTACCTTCATTTCTGTCACTAACTTTAAATTAGCTCAAACTCGTGTTGACCTTACACTTTTTGTAAGAAAGCTAAACCTGTGGCTCTGGTTAGCTGATAAAAGTAACCGGAACCCTTTCACCACTACAGGAACTCCCCTCAAAAAGAAAAAGTACTTGAAAGCCACTCCCCTTAACCCAACACTACATTATTTAAAAAAGTCTGAGGCAAATTTTAGGCAAACGTATGAATTTAACAGATTTTGCTCTTTCTACAACTTCACATCAGATGAAAGGGCTATTTTAAAAGAACTTTCTACTAAACACTCCCTTAGAAAAATGAAACCTGATTGGGGGCTGGAATGGTTATTATGCTGGATCTGGATTACAGTGTTAAATGCATACATTATTTATAGCATGATGATTGCACATAAGGAACCATGTTGATCCATGAAATCAATTTGGCATACAAAGAGACTGATATTTCTTTAGAAGATCTTTTGTTGGAAGTCTACATTTATTTTTCATTATACAGGTATATAATGCTTGCTAGACCAAGTATACCTAACATACTCAGGAAACCAAAGTTCCACAAAAACTATGAAAACTGACCACTGTGTCATATCATAGTGGCTCCAAAATTAAGCCTATTGCTAAGTGGAGTGACTGCAATCTAAAAGGTATGGAAAGTAAATACTCATATATTTTGAAGGACTCGTGGCATTTCCTAAATTAAATGAAGATGTGTAATGCAGTGATGAATGCTTTTTTGCCAGGGTGTGCTACCAGTCCACCAGTCCCATGTGTTTGATGATTACTGTCTGGAAGCCAGTGAGATGAGCATCTTGTAATTCTGGTAAGCTGATGCAGCTTACCCAAACACATAACGTAAGTATGAGTGAGGTAAGTAAGGCAGACGTGAAGTGGGAGAGGGTGAAAGTGCACATTAGGGCAACAGTCAGGAATAGATATTTAGATTTAGGGAGTGGGAGGTGAGATTTTAAGTGTATAGGTTCATAGGTGATTACTAGGCTAATGGCACAAGACCCTTTACAAGCCTAACCAATAATACCCAGAATATGGCAATATCATATCTTAATTCCCCAGATACTGGATGGGGTAGTATCAGAGTGGTGGGTCTTCTTTGGGTGTTGGAGCCCTGAGTCATTTTACAGATGGCCTCTGTCATAAGGGACATGGGCAGTACCCCAGGAGTGAATTTACAGTTCCCTATCCATTTATCCAAATTCTTTTTGAAGAGAGTGAGGGACAGGCCTTGTTTTA